>NC_081553.1:23150196-23285196 GCF_963082655.1 Stomoxys calcitrans
CGGTCCAAATTTGGATATAGCTGCCATATAGACCGATCCTCCGATTTATGGTCTTTGGCCCATAAAAGCCACATTTATTATCCGATTTTGCTGAAATTTAGGACAGTGAGTTGCCTTAGGCCCTTCGACATCTTTCTTCTATTTGGCCCTGATCGGTTCAGATTTTTATATAGCTGCCATATAGACCGATCTCTCGATTTAAGGTTTTGGGCCCATAAAAAGCGCATTTATTGTCCGATGTCGCCGAAATTTGGGACAGTGACTTGTGTTGGGCCCTTCGATATTTGTCTTCAATTTGGATCAGATCGGTCCAGATTTGGATATAGCTGCCATATAGACCGATCTCTCGGTTGAACAATGACTTGTACTTATAAGCAATTGGTCTAAATCGGATGATATCTATAGAGCTGCTATGTGGCATAAGGTATGCATTTTTCACTGGATTTTGACGAAATGTGGTTCACATATATATCCGAGGTGGTGGGTATCCAAAGTTCGGCCCGGCCGAACTTAACGCCTTCTTACTTGTTTTATTTTTTTATAGGGCAACTCTTCCCGTTTCTCCATTTTTTTCTTTGCCTATGGAAAAAATGTTGTACAAAAAGCTGAGCAGCAAAATATTTCCTGCAAGCAACACCAACACATCTACCACCAACACCATGTGGCTACCTCCACAATATGGCAAGAATTATCCATTTTCAAGTGCTGCACGCGCTCTAGCAATTATTGTTTAAATTAAAAGCTCATACACGGGAAGGAAACTCTTTCAACGTAATGCATTAAGTATCCTTGAGTAAGTGTCCAATGAAAGCAACTCAGCCATAACCATTGTCCCATCAGTTGCAGCAGCAACAGAAACTGCTACAGTCTTATTCTGTTTCAAGGTAAAAATAATCAGCTCATGAATAGCAAAGATTCTAGGCCGTCACATCAATTTAAGACAGCAAATTGCTAAACGAAAAAGACTAAGAACCGAAAGACTTTTCTACAGAGTGGCCAAAGTGGTAAAGGAAAAATTAAAAAGAGAGCCTACAATGAATGTTCTCTTTGTATGACTGTCGTTTTGAACGATTTGTCAAATCCCCATAATCCATTTAGACAAAATTGCTCTTTTTGTTTTAAGATTTGCTTGTGGAAAAGAGGGGTAGCAGCGTGGCAGGCGACGGACCCAATAGAGTGGGTGATTTTTCAAACAATGCTGTTGTTTGCCGCGTTGTGTGGTCTAAGCTGCTTTGGCTTAGGTGATGACATAAATTTGTCAAGCCATTGATGCCACAAAGCTTCAATTACCGGTCTGAATTTAACAAAATGTGGGGGGGGGGGGGGGGTGGGGGCGGAGTGCTTGGCGATATGGGCGTCATTGGGATTTTGGCAAATGAGTTACATTTGAAAGCACCAACCACAGCAAATTGCCAACAATTGCATAAATTGTGTGAATTGTGTAATTGACCATCGAATAGGAATTTATTTATTAAATTCATAAGCAATTTAAGCACATTCTGCTTTTATTTCTATGGGAAATTATCTGCATTTTAATTTACGCAATATATGTGCGCTAAATATTACTGAAAATATTTGTGTAACTATTTTCTGTAAAATTATTGTGGAATTATATGGAAATATGAAGCATATTTAAAAAATTATTTGGTAAATTAAATATTGCAAAAATACAAAAATTACGTACTGCAGAAACAGATTTCTCAGTAATGCCAATATAAAATCGAGAAATATGTTTTAAAATATTTCAACAAAACAATGTTTAATTGCTTAAATATAAACCGTTAGTAATTTCATAAGAAATTGGAAAACAGTAACGATTTTATTGCTCCTAAGCAGATAGAGATAATTTATTTTGTATAATAATGGGACTGTTTTAAATGTTGAAGAATTAATGGGTCAACAAAATACATGTAAAGAAACAATAAGCTTGGCCAGGCCGAACATTGGGTTACATACCAATTATCCATCCAATCCATTAAATAACAGGGGTAAACTTCTCACATATCAATGAATGCTGTCCGATTCAAGTTTAAGCTCAATGATAACCGGCCTCCTTTTTATAGTCGAGTCTGAACAAAGTGCCGCAGTGCGACAACTCTTTGGAAAGAAGTTTTTACATGGCTGGCGTAACATTTTTATACCCACCACCGAAGGATGGTGGTATATTCATATTGTCATTCCGTTTGCAACACATCGAAATATCCATTTCCGACCCTATAAGGTATATATATTCCTGATCGTCGTAAAAATTAAACCACATGTCCTCCCGTCCGTCCGTCTGTCTGTTGAAATCACGGCACACACTTTAAAAGCAGAGATATTGAGCTGAAGCCTTGCACAGATTTTTATATGCTCCACCATAGGGTGGGGGCATACTAATATCGTCATTCTGTTTGTAACACCTCGAAATAGACGTTTAAGATCCTATAGAGAATATATATATTCTTGATCGTAATGACATTTTAAGTCGATCTAGCCATGTCCGTCCGTCCATCTGTCCGTCTTTCCGTTCAAAACGACAGTCGAAAGCATGCTAACTTTCGAAGGAGTAAAGCTAGCCAACTATACTAAGTACGGTCGGAATCGGTCTAAAAGTACAAGTTATTGTTCAATTGTGTATAACAAAATATTGGTCTTTTTAATAGCCATATCTAAAACTAAATCGATCTGAACCATATACGACAAGGATGTAGAACAGCCTAACATAAGTCACTGTGTCAAATTTCATTGAAATCGAATTATAAATGCGCCTTTTATGGGGCCAAGATTTTAAATCGAGATATCAGTCTATATGGCAGCTATATCCAAATCTGGACCGATCTGAACCAAATTGAAGAAGGATGTCGATGGGCTTATCCTAATTCAATGTCCCAAATTTTTGGCGATTCGGGCAATAAGTGCGCCTTTTTTGGCCCCAAAACCTGAAATCGAGAGATCGGTCTATATGGGAGCTATATCCAAATCTGGACCGATTTGAGCCATATTGCAGAAATACGTCGAGGTGCTTAACACAATTCACTGTCCCAAATTTCAGCGTAATCGGACAATAAGTGCGCCTTTTATGGGCCCAAAACCTTAAATCGAAGTATCCATATGGCAGCTATATCCAAATATGGATCTATCTGCGCCAAATTAAAGAATAATATTGAAGGGCTTATCCTAACTCAATGTCCCAATTTTTGGCGTAATCGGACAATAAGTGCGCCTTTTGTGGGCTCAAAACCTTAAATCGAGATGTCGGTCTATATGGCAGCTATATCCAAATCTGGACCGATCTGCGCCAAACTGAAGAAGAATGTCGAACGGCTTATCTTAACTCAATGTCCCAATTTTCGGCGAAATCGGACTATTAGTGCGCCTTTTATGGGCTCAAAACCTTAAATCGAGATGTCGGTCTATATGGCAGCTATATCCAAATCTGGACCGATCTGAGCCAAATTGACGAAAGATGTCGACAGATCTAACACAACGCACTGTCCCAAATTTCAGCACAATCGGATAATAAATGTTGCTTTTATGGGCCTAAGACCCTAAATCGGAGGATCGGTCTATATGGCAGCTATATCCAAATCTGAACCGATTTGGGCCAAATTGAAGAAGGATATGCAAGGGCATAACATAACTCACTGTCCCAAATTTCACTGAAATCGGAAAATAAATGTGGTTTTTATGGGGCTAAGACCCTAAATCGGCGGATCGGTCTATATGGCAGCTATATCCAAATCTGGACCGATCTGAGCCAAATTGACGAGGGATATCGAAGGGCCTACGATAACCCAATGACCCAAATTTTGGCGATGTCGGATAATAAATTTGGCTTTTATGGGCCTAATATCCTAAATCGGAGGATCGATCTATATGGCAACTATATCCAAATCTCCACCGATCTGAGCCAAATTGACGAGAGAAGGGCCTAAGACAACCCACTGTCCCACATTTCAGCAAAATCGGATAATAAATGAGGCTTTTATGGGCCTAATACGCTAAATCGGAGGATCGGTCTATATGGCAGCTATATCCAAATCTGGACCGATCTGAGCCAAATTGACGAAGGGTGTGCGAGGGCATAACATAACTCTCTGTCCTTAATTTCAGCAAAATCGAATAATAAATGTGCCTTTTATAAGCCCAAAACCTTAAATCGGAGGTTCGGTCTATATGGCAGCTATATCCAAATCTGGACCGATCTGGGTAAAATTGAAGAGGGATGTCGAAGGGCTTTATACACCTCACTGTTCTAAGTTGCAGCAAAATCGGATAATAAATGTGGCTTTTATGGGTCTAAGACCCTAAATCGGCGGATCGGTCTATATGGCAGCTATATCCAAATATGGACCGATCTAGCTAAAATTGATGGAGAATGTCGTAGGACCCAACACAACTCACTGTACCGAATTTCAGCAAAAGCGGATAATAAATAATAAATTTTATGGGCCTAAGACCCTAAATCGGCGGATTGGACAGACGGACGGACATGTCTAGATCGTCTTAGACTTTTATGCTGATCAAGAATATATACACTTTATGGGGTCGAATATGAATATTTCGATGTGTTGCAAACCGAATGACAAAATGACTATACCCCCATCCTTCGGTGGTGGGTATCAAAAGAAGATTTAATTACAACTATTCAACATATGCAAATGAAAAATGGGTTTATATATCGCCATGCCAGTCCCAACACCCCACCTTTCAATCCAAAATATATTTCCCCTATATTTCCCACCTTGGCCAAACATTTCCAACTACTGTCGATTTATATATCAAATTATTTGCCATTAATTACATTAATTTAATATGGCAAAATAGTAATCAATCCCTACTGCTCTCAAATGGTGGCCTTCTCGCTGGCAGTCTCTTGGGGGAATTGTAGTACGTATACAATATGACATAATGCCACTTATCCCAGATGCTTCAACACAGTCCGCAATGGATTGATTGCACTGTATGGTGTAGCAACAAAATGCAACACGATGCTGCAAGAGCATGGCATGGCATAGCATAGTCTAATTGAAACAATTAGGCTTAAATGATAATCACTGCCTACTGTATTTATCACAAGGCTCATTGTTGTTGCTGCTAGTGTTGTTGTTGTTATTATATTTTCCATTCGACAAAGCTACTAATGACCATCAATTAGTTGCAGCATCATAACGCAAATGATACTGCAACAACAAATTGACACAAAACAGCGTAGACAGACACAACAACCGCTAGAGGGACAGAGCGACAATTGCTTGAAGTTTGGTCACATTCACTGACGCTGAAATGAATGACAGGACAGACATTAGGCGAACTACTTCAATAAACAAGTAGGATCTGATGACAAAATGCTATGGCTTCTGGAAAAAATCCCACCATCATAGGACCATTCACAACGACAACGAGTGTGCTGTTAACCACATGATCCATGGCGTTTCCAGTGCAGGTCAAATCAGCTTGTCTAGTATTGGGGGGATAACCAAGTGTCGCGCCTTGGTTTATGGCAGAGAATTATGAGATTGAAATTGAATTCAATTTAATTGCTGGTTCTTGTATTGTTTATTGCTTTGCAAAATTGTATGCCTTCCTCCCAAAAACACTTGATGTGGTAATATTAGCTCGAGGAGTGAGGACAGTGGTAACCAAAAGGTCAAAGGGGGCAAACAATTGGCATTCCCTATATCGCATTAACCGAACATGAGATTAGCCCATCGGAGACACTAACGATGAGGATACAAAGTGTGAGCTTCTAGTTCTTTTAAATTAAGGTCTGACCAACCGAACGGAACAATCCCGGCACGATTTTTATGGGCAATCCCCAGTTATGTGGGACGATGCGAAAAGTTGAAGGTAGTAAAAAATTAACTTGAAAATTAAATTTAAAATTTCAACTTCAGTCTGTCATCGCTTCTATTCAAACCAGAATAGCAAATTTTGCCGATGAACATTCCACTAAGGAACAGGGGCAAACTTCTCACATATCAATGAGTGCAGTCCGATTCAAGTTTTAAGCTCAATGATAAGGGGCCTCTTTTTATAGCCGAGACCGAACGGCATGTCGCAGTGCGACACCTCTTTGGAGAGAAGTTTTACGTGGCATAGTACCTCACAAATGATGCCAGCTTTAGGAGGGGAAAACCCCAGCTGAAAATTTTTTCTGATGGTCTCGCCAGGATTCGAACCCAGGCATTCAACGTCACAGGCGGACATGCTAGCCACTGCGCCTCTATGGTGTCCTCCATTCAAACCACTAGAAGAAAAAAATCGACATGAATCGATTAAGTGGTGAGAGATGACTCCGACAGAAAGAGCACCCCCGCTAATCCGAGGCAAATTTTTTTCGACCATGAGTGGGATAATGAAATGTTAACTAAGGAGGAGTAGTTAACTATGCAGAAGGACTGTGGTCAAGAAGACTTGTACCAGACAGTGCAACGGTATCATGGGATTCACTTAGGTCAACACCGCAGGCATTTTTGGATGCGATATTGAAATGGAGGCTATTGGAAATTGCGAATTTGCCATGAACATTCCACTAAGGAACAGGGGTAAACTTCTCACATATCACCGAGTGCTGTGCGATTCAAGTTTTAAGCCCAATTTAAAAAAGGGTCTCTTTGTCATAGCCGAGTCCGAACGGCGTGTCGCAGAGCGACACCTTTTTGGGAAGAAGCTTTAACATGGCAAAGTACCTCCCAAATGTCGCCAGCATTAGGAGGGGATAACCATTGCTGAAAAAATTTTCCGGATGGTCTCGCCAGGATTCGAAACCAGGCGTTCAGGAAAAATCCATGTGGACATTCTTACCTCTGCGCTACGGTGGCCTCCGAGGTGGCTTTTTATGGTCTATTTATTTCCAGTCTCTCTTAGATGCCATTCATCAAACTTCTACACTCTATTAAGTGCGAACCTAAACATTGATGGCGGATTGCCTAGACTCTCTGGCATGTGGTCAACCCAAAGAGGACGGAGGATATTCCCTCCAGAAAGTCGCAGGGTTCTTAAACAGAGTCATAGCCTTTTACTGTGCTATAGGCTCTATGGAAAAACACAGTGGGATAGAATTGAAAAAAATCTTTGGTATTGAATTTGAAGGGATTTTTAGGGATTTGATTGGGAAATGGAGATTTGACAACCCCTACAAATTTTCGAAATACCAAGTTGGCCAACTGCTAAGAAGCACCCGAATTACCTAAGCCCATGAAATTTTGCCCATGATCTCGTTAACCCCTTAGCTCTAACAATTCAAAGAGCTATCTTTACCGGTTCACAAACGGGTAGATTTTTCAATTTCATCCCATTGTGCGGTGTCTATGGAAATCTCGTTTACAGGGGGAGCTTTCTTCATAAGGTGCTGAATGGAACCGGGTTAACATGAACACAGCTTCTCCTTTTTTGGAAGGCGGCTCTTTCTGATCTAGGCAATAGTCAAACACATAGACAAGACCGGTAAGTTCCGATAAGAGTTGAGGAATAAGGTTGGACCCTGTACCGTGATATGGTGTTTCTCTTTATGTTCTTCCTCAGTTTCTTTTTCTACCCACCACCATGGGTTAGGGGGAATATTTGTTTAGTCATTCCGTTTGCAACCCATCTAAATATCAATTTCCGACCCTACAAAGTAAATATATACTTGATCATCGTTAAATTCTAAGAAGACCTAAAGATACCAGTGTCTGGCCGTCTATTAAAATCACGCTACCGCCTTGAAAAATTGGGATATTAAGCTGAAATTTTCCAGAGATCGGTTTTTTTCCTGAACAGACCAAATCGTACCATATTTTGATATAGCAGTCATATAGAGCGATCTGATCTGCCTACAAAAAATAAGAATTTATTTCGCTAGAATTAGAACCAGTGAGTTTCAGTTGTCTCAACTTCCAATATCCGACCCAAATATATGAAGTGGCTTGCCAACGAGGTTTGTAGTTGCGTGCCCTCCAATCTAACTCAACCAAAGGAACAGACCTATCGAATACGACAATATCATCGAAAATGAGAAGGCTCGTCCTTGGCAAACGAGCCTATCCCTAATTTCGTCTCCCAGCTATTTTTCGAACTACTGAACTTTGTAGAAGAAATGGAATGTTTAGATAACAGACCCCATTGTCTTTGGTTGACCTGGAAAGGACAGACGAACTATTTACTTTCGAGCATGAGGTCAGTGAGTACAATAACAGGGGTCACAAGCGGGTAGTAAGCGATAGATCCCATTGCAGGATGCATAGGAATCCCACATAATGATTACTGTAGCAGCAGTCTTGATGAGGATGGCAAAGAAGAGGACGAAGAGCTTCTTGCTGTCGGCAACAAATTCCTGAGTACTATAACAGGGGTCATAAACGGCCAATGTGGGATAAAGAAAAGGTCAGCACTAATGGGATTCTCATAGGTTGGCCGTAGTAGTATCTTGATGAGGATAGGATTATCGAGCTTTTGTTTTGCTCATGTCCTGGTCTCCGGGAACTCAGTCTTTCCAACTCCAAACTCAAATATGAGAGACCTTCTCAAAAATAAGTTCGTCCGGACCGAACATTGGTTAAACCCATTTCGCCAAAATTCGGTGACAATGCACCATTTATGAACCCGTAGCAGGTATATCGATATATGGTCCAATCTAGTCCAAACCCACCGCAGTCGTCAAGGGTCTAATGCAACTCACCGTAATAAATTCAGAAAAATCGGGTAACAAAAATGCAATTTGGAAGACCTTAAATTGGGAGATCCGCATATATGGCAGCTTTATCGAAAAAAAAGTCCGATCTGAACCATACCCAGCAGGGACGATGAAGGGCCTAAAACAGCTCACAGCGAAAATTTTCAGCGAAATCGTGTATAAAAATACCTCACAAATGTCGCCTGCATTAGGGGGGGATAACCACCGCTGAAAATTTTTTCTGATGTTCTCACCAGGATTCTAACCCAGGAGTTCAGCATCATCAGCGGACATGCTAACCACTTCACTACTGGCAGGCAGGTTAAGTTTGAAGATATGCTATATCAGACTATATGATATAGCCCCCTTGAAATAGACCCCATATAGACCGATCTGCTGATTTAGGATCCTGGGCTCATAAAAACCGCTTCATAATCCGATTTAGCTGAAATTTTGGGACCCGATTTTACTGAAATTTAAAACAGTGAGATATATTGGACCTCTCGATGCCCGGGCCAAATGTGGTCCCAACTGACCATTATTGGATATAGCTGCCATGTAGACCGAAGTCCGATAAGGGGTTTGAGTCCATAAAATTCACACTTTTTACCTGAGTTCTCTCGAAATCGGGTCTCTCTCGATACCCGTGGCAAGTATAGTCCAGATCGGGTCATTATTGGATTTAGCTGCCATAGGGACCGGCAAAAACCGCTTTTGCAGATGGGTATATAAGATTCGACACCGAACCTAATACACTTTTGCTTGTTTTTTTAACTTGTTTTTTTTATAATTATCCAAAAAGTCTTTTGTACCACTGTACATTTTGCTTAAAACAATCAGCGAAGTGATATTAATTACATTTTTCAACAAGCAAATTCTCATCAACTTGTTAGTCCTCAATATTTTACGCAATGTGTATATGTGTATGCCAAAAAAACCCTACTGCTAGTGTATGTGTGCACAGCACTTCAATGATGATAGCCTCCTCTAACACCACAGCAACATCTCTTCTCCCTCCATACACTTAACATCAAATTACTTTGGGTCTCATAATGCTTTAATGGCAGAAAATTATCAATAAAAATATCGATTGCCTGATAGAGAAGGAAGGACGATGAGCAGCAAAAAAAAACACAAAACGCTGCACATCTAAAATCCTGCCATCATTAACTTGAAGATCGATGATACTACTATCAAGGGTGAAATGAATGGTTGTACCACAAAGTGTTGATGGCGATGATAGTGATGACACTGATGATGATGCCAGTATATTTTTGCTCTTATCCCCTTATCCCCAACAACAGCCACAAAATCGACAAGACAGCAAAAGCTAATGCATTAATGAGTGCACTGAGAAAAAAAAGATGTTAATAATAATGCACTATCAACACTCGAGAGCCCGAAGAATTGCCTGCTTGCATCTCAACTTATAAAAATATGTGTTTATTCTTTCAATTGCATATATGGAAATGTAAATATATCATGTGGTTGATACTACTACAGTTAGTCATGTTGTAGAAAAAAATTTAAATTTTGTTGTCATAAATGTTTGGGTCCCATCTGTAACATGTTTGGCCAGCAATCCAGCTAAGAGACACTAGCTTTTGTAACGTCGAGAACATGCTGCCTAAGTTTTCCATGGCATTGAGACTTCACGTAGTTCAAGAATTCACTATGGCTTCTTTAATGAGGCTGTTTGATGTCACGCCTTCTTCTTCTTCTTGGTATTTGCCATTCGCATTGCTATCCATGAATATGAGCATGAATAGAGGTATTAGCTATACATGCATGAGTGAAGGTTTGTGTTGAATTTGTGTGTGTGTGTGGATGTTATGGGTGGGTGTTATGTGTCTATGCGTAAAATTTGCACAATCAGCATCTAATGTTGGTTTGTTGCAGGAAACTCAAGCAGATATAGCATATAGTGGCTGCTGAATTGGAAATGACTTATCTCGACTAATGGTGAAAATTGCAAATTTGCTGAAGTGTCCTTATATATGAATGAGTGCTGTCCGATACAAGTTTAAGCTCAATGATAAGGGATCTCCATTATATTGTCGAGTTCGAAAGGCGTGTCGGAAGGAGGCAGTACTTAGTGGAGAAGTTTATATGGGTGATTAGCTAAGGTAAATACCTCACAAGTGTCGCCAGCACTGGGAATGGATAAGCACCACTGAGCATTTTTTCTGATTCGCAGTGTTTTGAATATAGCAGTTCAAAGACAAAAAGACGGTCATGCTAAACTCAGAGTTACACTGGTGAAAATTTAAACTTAGAACAAGTAAAAGCCTGCAAAATTCGGCCGGGCAGAATCTTATACACCCTCCACCATGGATCGCATTTATCGAGATCCTTCCCCGTCATTTCTTCTTAGGCAAAAATGGATAAAAGAAAAGATTTGCTCTGCTATTAGAGCGATATCAAGATATGGCCCGGTTTATATTTTAAATTATATGTTGGAGACCTGTGTAAAATGTCAGCCAATTTGGACAAGAGTTGCGCCCTTTAGGGGCTCAAGATATATAATGGAAAGATTGATTTATATGGAAGCTGTATCAAGCAATAGACCGATTCAGACCATAATAAACGCGTATGTTGATGGTCATGAGAGGATCCGTCGTAGAAAATTTCAGGCAAATCGGATAATTATTGCGACCTCTAGAGGCTCAGGAAGTCAAGATCCCAGATCGGTTTATATGGCAGCTATATCAGGTTATGAACCGATTTGAACCTTATTTGGCACAATTGTTGGATATCGTAACAAAACACGTCGTGCAAAATTTCATTCCAATTGGATAAGAATTGCGCACTCTAGAGGCTCAAGAAGTCAAGACCCAAGATCGGTTAATATGACAGCTATATCAGGTTATTGACCGATTTGAACCTTATATGGCACAGTTGTTAGATATCATAACAAAATACTTCGTACAAAATTCCATTCCAATCTGATTAGAATTGCGAACTCTAGGGGCTCAAGAAGTCAAGAACCAAGATCGGTTAATATGACAGCTATATCAGGTTATGGACCGATTTGAACCATACTTGGCACAGTTGTTGGATATCATAACATAATGCGTTGCGCAAAATTTCATTCCAATCGGACAAGAATCGCCCCCTTTACAAGCTCAAGAAGTTAGGACCCAAGATCGGTTTATATGGCAGCTATATCAAAACATGGGCCAATATGGCCCATTTACAATCCCAACCGACCTACACTAATAAGAAGTATATGTGCAAAATTTCAAGCGGCTAGCTTTACTACTTCGAAAGTTAGCTAATTAAAAACAAGTAAAAAGGCATTAAGTTCGACCGGGCCGAACTTTGGATACCCACCACCTCGGGTGTATATGTAAACACCCTTTCGCCACAATCTAGTGAAAATTGGATAACTTATGCACCTAAATTCGGCATGGACATTGAGTGGTCTAATAAATGTAAGTCACTGTTGAATTTGTATTTCAAATTTCAGCGTAATCGGATAAAAAACAAAACTTTAATGGGTTTCAGACCCTTCATCGGCAGATCGCTCTATATGGAAGCTATATCTAAATATTGTCCAATACAAATCATATTCGGGACGGAAGTCGTGAGACCTAAAACTACCCACTGTTTGAAATTTCAACTAAATCGGGTAATAAATAGAGCTTTTATGGGCTTCAGACCCTTTATTGGGGGATCGGTCGATATCGCAGCTATATCTAAATATAGTCCGATCTGAACCATATTTGGTTCAGATGTCAGAAGGCTTAAGATAACCCTCTGTCTTAAATTTCAGCGAAATCGGGTAATAAATAGAGCTTTTATGGGCTTCAGACCCTTTATTGAGAGATCGGTTGAAATCGCAGCTATATCTGAATATAGTCCGATCTGAACCATATTTGAGTCCTATAATGGAGGGCGTAAAACTAACCACTGTTTAAAATATCAGCGAATTCGGGCAATAAATAAAGCTTTTATTGTTTTCAGACCCTTTATCGGGTGATCGGTCTATATGGTAGCTATATCTAAATATAGTCCGATATGTACCACATTTGAGTCGGATGTTTAGAGGCTTAAAACTGCGCACAATTCCAAATTTCAGCGAAATCGGATAAAAAATAAAGCCGTTATAAGCTTCAGACCCCTTATCTGCAGATCGGTCTATATGACAGCTATATCCAAATATAGTCCGATCAGAATGATATTTGGGTTCAGTTTTGGGAGGCCTAAAACTTCTCACTGTTTCAAATTTTAGCGAAATCGGATAAAAAATAAAGCCGTTATGAGCTTCAGACCCTTTATCTGGAGATCGGTCTATATGGCAGCTATATCTAAATATAGTCCGATCTGAACCATATTTGGGTCAGCTGTCTGGAAGCCTTAAATTACTCACTGTTTCAAATTTCAGCGAAATCGGGCAATAAATAAAGCTTTTATTGCCTTCAGACCCTTTATCGGGTGATCGGTCTATATGGTAGCTATATCTAAATATAGTCCGATCTGAACCATATTTAGGTCCGTTCTCTGGAAGCCTTAAACTACTCACTGTTTCAAATATCAGCGAAATCGAACAATAAATAAAGCTTTTATTGTCTTCAGACCCTTTATCGGGTGATCGGTCTATATGGTAGCTATATCTAAATATAGTCCGATCTGAACCACCTTTAGGTCAGATGTTGAGAGACTTACAACTGCGCACAATTCCAAATTTCAGCGAAATCGGATAAAAAATAAAGCTTTTATGAGCATCAGACCCTTTATAGGGAGATCGGTCTGTACGGCAGCTATATCTAAATATAGTCCGTTTTGAACCACCTATGGGTCAGATGTTGAGAGGCTTACAACTACGCACAATTCCAAATTTCGGCGAAATCGGATAAAAACTAAAGCTTTTATGGTCTTCAGGGACTTTATCGAGAGATCGGTCTATATGGTAGCTATATCTAAATATAGTCCGATCTGAACCATATTTGGGTCAGTTGTCGGGAAGCATTAAGCTACTCACTGTTTCAAATTTCAGCGAATTCGGGCAATAAATAAAGCTTTTATTGTCTTCAGACCCTTTATCGGGTGATCGGTCTATATGGTAGCTATATCTAAATATAGTCCGTTTTGAACCACCTTTGGGTCAGATGTTGAGAGGCTTACAACTACGCACAATTCCAAATTTCGGCGAAATCGGATAAAAACTAAAGCTTTTATGGTCTTCAGGGACTTTATCGAGAGATCGGTCTATATGGTAGCTATTTCTAAATATAGTCCGATCTGAACCATATTTGGGTCAGTTGTCGGGAAGCATTAAGCTACTCACTGTTTCAAATTTAAGCAAAATCGGATGAAAAATAACGTTTTTATGGGCATTAGACCCTTTATATCTAAATATGGTCCGACTTAGCCCGTTCAAGGACTTAACCAGCGTGCATCAAAAAATCTGTGCCAAATTTCAGCTCAATATCTCAATTTTTGAAGGCTCTAGAGTGATAACAACAGACGGACGGACAGACGGCCAGACACATGTCTTAGAATTTTATGACGATCCGAAATATATATACTTTATAGGGTCAGAAATTGATATTTCGATGTGTTGCAAACGGAATGACTAAATGAATATACCCCCTATCCTACGGAGGTGGGTAAATCAGCTTGTCTCTTCGTCTATTCAGTTTTCCGCATTACCATATAGGCCCTATAAAAAGCCATGCAAGTTTCGCACTCTATTTGCTCATTGTAATTGTTGCCGTTAAAGGGAGTGCGAATAAAGTATATGTGTATGTATGAGTATATATGAGTTTAAATAGGTGTGGGTGTCTGTGTAACAGTGAGTATGCATGATATGTGCTATCCTGCTGATTATTAAATGGAAATTTGCATCAATAATTGGTAATTTTCAACGAAAGTGCAACGTAAGAACTGAATGGAAAACGTGTCTGTGCCAGCGTGTTCAAAAGTTTGCTGGTATATATATACCAACATATATACGCGTGGAAGTATGTGTGGGTGTGTGTTGCACCCACTTTTCTTGTACAAGCTTGCATTCAACCACGTACAATATCCCCAAACATGAATCATTGTTATTTCATTGATGGATTTTTTTTTTTTTTTTTTTTTTTTGTTTAAATCGATTTTAGAGTTGCCAGAACAATGGAAACTTTAGCATCAAAGGCTTCTTTGATAGAACAATGGAAAATGTGTAAAGGGGTTTTTTGCACTCTATGCTGTTGCGTATTATAGCAGATTATCATATATTATTGCTTAAATATGGGGTACTGATGCTCACTGATTTTTGAAATCCATATATTGGTATTGGTTTATCTTTTTTAAGTTTGTTTGGGCTTCATATAAAAGAAACCGGAAGCATTGAATCTATTGAAAATATTTTATTATTATTTAATTAAATTTTTTTCACATTACACATGCTCGTATGTATATGGCAAAAGCTGGTAAGGGGATGGAATATGATGATTGAAAAATCATCTTTAATGATTAAGAATAATAATACAAGGGTATTGAATTTTTAATTTTTAAATTTAAATCCCAATTATATTTTAAAAATGGAATTAAATAATTTTTAAGCGAGTAAAGACGGGCTAGAAACCCAAACTTTAGATATTCTACACCATATTGGCTATGTAGACTAAGTCGACGAAATTAAAATTAATTAAAATTTAAAATCACGAATTTCGACCAAAATCCGTACATAGTGTGGGAGTCATAAAGGAAATCCCTGTACAAAATTTTAGAGAATCGATTGGTAAATGAGCTTGCAAATGCCCTAAAAGTTAAAGTCTGGATATGCGGGCCAAATGTTATACAGCACTCTCTACCATGGTTCGCATGAGATAAGTTCTTTAAATGACTCCTCAAATATATAGGTGTTCTATCAAGTTATGGACTAATGTGGGGCATTCTGGTCATGGTTGTTAGAAGTCATAAAAAAAAATTGAAAATTTCATCTAACAAAACGCAAAAAAACAAACAAGTAAGTGCATGCTAAGTTCGGCAGGGTCGAATCTTGGCGCAGTTGTTGAAAGTGATACCAAAACACCACGTGCAAAGTTTCAGTCAAATCGGACCAGAATTGCACCCTCTAGAGACTCAAGAAGTCAAGACCCAAGATCGGTCTATACGGCAGCTATATCTAAATATTGTCCGATTTGGACCATAATTAACTAACTGTTTCAAGTTTCAACGAAATCCGATTTTAAATGCAGCTTTTATGGACTCAAGACCCCTTAATATGTAGATCTCTTATATGGCAGCTATATCTGAATATAGACCGATCTGAACAATATTTGAGTAGGCTTTTATCAACTCACAATTTCAAATTTCAAAGAAATCAGATAATATTTGCCGCTTTTAAGGACTTAAGACCCTAAATCAGCAAATCGGTCTATATGACAGCTACTTCTAAATATGGTCCGATCTGCACCATATTTGAGTCGGATGTCGGGAGGCTTAAAACAACTCACTGTTTTTAATTTCATCGAAATCAGAGGGACGGATGGACAAACGGGCGGGCGGACAGACGGACAGCAGGATGGACAGACACACGGATATGCTTAAATCGTGTTTAAATCGTTTTACGACGATCAGATATATATGGGAAATGGATATTTCGATGTGGTGCAAACGGAATGACTAAATGAATGTACCCCCTATACTATGGTGGTGGCGATATACATCCGCTAATGATGAGGAAAATTTGCATGCTGAAAGATGGTGGACAAGGCCACTGCTCCATTCTGGATGCGGGGGATGAGGAGGATCTCAGACTACCTATCGACGAGAGCGATTCAAGAGAGGTTGTTAATGATTCGCTTTCTCGGAAGGGAGGAGTGCGAGCCGTATGCTGTATTTTAGTTGAATGAGTGAATGTGGGAATACCACAATACTCTAAACTGGTGTCGACAAAAAGAGGACGAGAGAATTGCTGGCCCTTGGCAAGTGATTACTGAGTACGATTAAAGGAGTCAACAGGCCTTGGGCCTGGGAGCAACGCACACCACATATTGGCATTGTCGAAAAAATTTTTCCGTTGTGGGTGTTTTGGGATAGGGGTGATGCCCTAAATACATGGTCCTACATATGGATATCAAATTCGTATTCTACTCCCAAATACCTTTATTGGAGCCCCATATTGCGATGGTCACTAAAAAATTGCTGTTTGTGAAGTATTTTGGGAAGGGGGTAAACCCCCAGAAAATTAATTCCGAAAGTGGGTATCAATTCTTGCTCTACCCACCAATACCTTTCATTTAAGCCCCACATTGTCATGGTCGGTAAATATGCCCGATTTAGGGGTGTTTTGGGGATTGGGGTGGTCGCCCAAACACTAAGCCCGGAAAATATATCAGCAACGTGCTCTATTCTCATAAATCTTTATATCATTTATTTGAACCCCATATTGCCATTGGCCTCAAAATTGGATATCAAATTCGTTTCCTAATCTCATTTAAACTCCTTATTGCAAAAGTCAGCAAATATGTCCGGTTTGGGGAATTGACCCTAAAAACTATAAATATTTAGTTCCACTCTCTTTAAGACCCAAATTGTCTTGGTGAGCAAATACGTCCTATTTGGGGGTTGTTGTGGTGGTGGGACGTCCGCTAGACAGTTGGACCCTAATTTTGATATCAGATACGTGGTCTACACCCACATACCTTTAATTTGAGCCCGATATTTCCATAATCGGCAAGCATGACCGGCTTGGGGGGTATTTTGGGGGACGGGCGGCCACTCAGTGAGTTGGCCTTGAAAATAAATATCGCATTCGTGTACCACTTTAAAAACCCTTTTATTTGAGCCTCATATTGCAATTGTCAGAAAATTCTTACTATTTGGATGGTGTTGTGGGGATGGGGTGGCCCCATAGACACTTTTCCCGAATATTGATATCAAATTCGTGCTTTCATTTTTATTTGCGCCCCATATTGCTAGTGTCGTAAATTTGTCCCCTTTGGGGGACAAATATGAGACCAAACACTTGGTCCCATATTTAGATATCAGATTTGTATTCTACATTTAAATACCTTTTATTTAAGCCCCAGTAAATAAGTCCAGTTTGGGGGGGTGTTTTGGGAAAGGGGTGAATCCCCAGAAACGTTATTCCACATTTGGATATCAGATTCGTATTCTACTCGCAAATACCTTTCATTTGAGTCCCATATTGCCATGGTCGGTAAATATGTCCGATTTAGGGGTGTTTTGTGGCTTGGGGTGGTCCCCCTAGCACTTCGTCCGACAATAGAATATCAGATTCCTTTTCTTATCCTAAATAATTTTCATTTGAGTCCCATATTGTCGTCATTGTTCTAAATATAAGTTTGGTGGGTTTTAGGGTGGGGCAGCCCCCCTAGGTACCCCATCCGAAATTTGTTTACCAAATTTTTATTTTTAGGGTACTATATGAGAGCACACACAATTTCACTTAAATCGCACCACCCATATCCGAGATCTGGCCCACCCTCCCTTCAGATATCAATAAATAGTAAATAGTACCCTATTTTCACCACGGGGTCATTATGCACCATCACTGAAAATTTCAAGAAAATCTATTCACTTGTTTCTGAGTCTATAAGGAACACACAAACATACAAACAAACAAACAAACCTACAAACAAACACAAATTGATTTTTATATATAAGATACCTTACTGAGGTACAGGTTACTATTACTTTGTGAATTTGATTGCAACGCTAAGAAGAAGAAGAGCTAAACCCATTGTTAAGTATTCCGATCGGCTAAGAATCGCTTTCTGATTCGATTAAGCTATGTCCGGCTGTCTGTTTGTTCATATATTCTTGTGATCAAGGTACGTGTGGCATTTGTTGTTAGGTTTTAGTAACGCAAATCACTTTCTTGATTCAAGGAAAAACGCTATTGATTTTGAACAAAACCTATTGAGAATTAGATATAGCTCCCATCGGATATGGCCTATTAAGACTGTAGTAGCCACATATACGGCCATATGGCCTTTTAAGGCTGTATCGTCACAATTTTGGCCCGGTCTATACAAATTAAAAATTAGTTTCGATAATGTAGGGTATCATACAGTTGGCTTCGCCCGATTTTTTTTCCTTTTCTTACTATTTTCAACTGTAATTTATGCATCCTTCATCCAACATTTTAGAATGATATATTATTGTAATTATTGAACCATATCATATGGTTCTGGCTTTGAAATGACAAAGGATTTTTTCTTTTAATTAATGTAAAATGCAAATAGGTCTTTTAAAACAATGATCAACTTAAAAGAAAATGTAAATAGTTGTAAAAACAACAGCTGAATATAATTAAAATATAGTCACATATGACCTAGATTAATTCAATGCAAAGAAAATAAAAACTACCATTTATTAAAATATATTGACCATAAAAGCCGAAATCAATTAAATAGTCAATACAGGGAAAATTAGAAATTTAATTAATTGAAAAGATCAAAAAATGGAAAAAATGCAAAGCGATTTACCACACTTTATAAAAAATCTAAAAAAAGACCATTAAATATCAAACATCATATCAATATTAAATTTAATATAATTGTTTTTGTTTTTTTTTTTTTTGTCAACATATCTTTGTTGTATAAATGTCAGCTTAGGGTATGGCTTTCTCATTTCTACTGAAAGTCAAAATTTTTCACATAAATATTTCGCACCCATATTTCAAAAATACACAAATTGACAAATGCCATAAAGACAAGAGCCGCAGGCAAATGTAATCAATTCTAAGCTTGCTTTTCCCACCATAAATATTGACTGCACAAAAAAAAATATTTAAATTATTCACAAATACTGTTGTTGTTTGTCGTAATAGGATTTTTGTTTACAACCACAAGTGGTGTAATTAATCTTATTATGAATCAACATTTTTTAGAAAAAATATTCTTATGAAATTAACAAGTAGGAGCGAGGTAAGTTCGGCCGGGCCGAATCTTATATACCCTCCACCATGGATCGCATTTGTCGAGTTCTATGCGCGGTATATCTTTTTATGCAAACAAAGAATATTGAATAAGAACTGTTATGCTGTTGGAGCTATTGTATATCAAGTTATAGTCCGATTCGAACGATATATGAATGTTGAACATTGTAGGGGCTCAAGGAGCAAAATCGGGAGATAGGTTTATATGGGAGCTGTTTCAAGCTAATGATCAATTCAGAGCATATTAGACACGTATGTTGAAGGTCATGAGAAAAGCCGTTGCACAAAATTGCTGCCAAATCGATTGAGAATTGCGCCCTCTAGAGGCTCAAGAAATCAAAATCTCAGATCGGTATAGATGGCAGCTATATCAGTTTATGTATCGATTTGCGCTATACTTAGCACGGTTATTGGAAGACATAACAAAACACCTCATGCAAAATTTCAGCCAAATCGGATGAGAATTGCGCCCTCTAGAGGCCCAAGAAGTCAATATCCCAGATCGCTTTATATGACAGCTATACCAGATTATGATACCAGTATTATTTTAATCATACTTAACACAGTTGTTGGAAGTCATACCAAAACACCACGTGCAAAATTTCAGTCTAATCGGATAAAAATTGCGCCCTCTAGAGGCTCAAGAAGTCAATACCCAAGATCGGTTCATATGGCAGCTATATCAAAACATGGACCGATATGGCCCATTTACAATCCCAACCAACATACACTCATAGGAAGTATTTGTGCAAAATTTCAAGCAGCTAGCTTTACTCCTTCGAAAGTTAGCGTGCTTTCGACAGACAGACGGGCGGACGAATAGCCGGACGGACATGGCTAGATCAACTTAAAATGACTTGACGATCAAGAATATATATACTTTATGGGATCGCATACGCATATTTCGAGGTGTTACAAACAGAATGACGAAATTAATATACCCCCTATGGTGGAGGGTATAAAAATGAAAACTCATTATCAACTATGAGTTCAAGTGATAGTGGGAAAGCAAGATGATTTTTCAATCTTTGTTTGTTTCTCCTTCGAGACGAGCTCAATGATCGAAGATGCAAATTGAAAGGAAAGCCAAAGATAGCAACACACACCAACAACTATGGGACGCGTTTCGTCTTTGGTTAGAATACTTTCAATAATATTATGTGTGATGGCTTCAAGGGCCCACCACCGAAGGATGGGGGTATATTCATTTTGTCATTCCGTTTGCGACACATCGAAATATCATTTCCGACCCTATAAAGTATATATATTCTTGATCAGAATCTAAGACGATCTAGACATGTCCGTCCGTCTGTTGAAATCACACAGAATCTTTTTTTTGTCCATAAGCAGTTTAAAATCGAAGATGGGCTATATCGGACTATATCTTGATATAGCTCCCATGTAGATCGATCCGCCGATTTAGGGTCTTACGCCAATAAAAGCCACATTTATTATCCGATTTTGCTGAAATTTGAGACAGTGAGTTGTGTTAGACTCTTCGACATCCCTCGTCAATTTGGCTTGGATCGGTCAAGATTTGGATACAGCTGCCATATAGACCTATCCGCCGATTTAGGGTCTTGGACCCATAAAAGCTACATTTATTATCCGATTTTGCTGAAATTCGGGACAGTGAGTTGTGTTAGGCCTTCCAACGTCCTTCGTCAATTTGGTTCAGATCGGTCGAGATTTGGATATAGCTGCCATATAGACCGATCTTTCGATTTAAGGTTTTGAACCCATAAAAGGTGCATTTATTATCCGATTTCGCCAAAATTTGGGACAGTGAGTTGTGTTGGGCCTTTCGACATCTTTCTGCAATTTGGCTCAGATCGGTCCAGATTTGGATATAGCTGCCATATAAACCGATTTAGGGTCTAAGGCCCATAAAAGCCACATTTAGGTCATGTTATGACCAATCATCCGAAAATTTTGCACAACGCTTTCCTCGACGAATTTCACAATATCCATAAAGTTTGGTCGAAATCTGTTCAGATTTAGATATAGCTCCCATGTATTTGTTCGTCAGATTTTGATAATTTGTTGTCATTTGTCAACCATAGTAAAATAATTTGCTTTGCTTGAAATTTGATACAGGAATTTTAATAATCCATCTGGATACATCCGTCGAGGTGCATCAAAATTGGTTCAGAATTAGATGTAGGCCCCCCTTTTGTGTTTATAGGGTAAGAGTAGGGTATTATAAAGTCGGCACCGCCTAACTTCTGCCTTTCCTTACTGATTTTTAGATATGGCTATTTAAAATACCAATATTTTTGTATACACAATTGAACAATGACTTGTACTTATAAGTATTTGGTCCAAATCGGAACATATTTCGATGTAGCTGCTATGGGGCATAAGGTATGAATTTTTCACCGGATTTTGACGAAAGGGGGTTTACATATATACCCGAGGTGGTGGGTATCCAAAGTTCGGAGTTCGGAGGCCACCGTAGCGCTGAGGTTAGCATATCCGCCTATGACTCTGAACGCCTGAGTTCGAATCCTGGCGAGACCATCAAAAAAATTTTCAGCGGTAGTTTCCCCTCCTAATGCTGGCAACATTTGTGAAGTACTTTGCCATGTAAAACTTCTTTCCATAGAGGTGTCGCACGCCGTTCGGGCTCGGCTATAAAAAGGAGGCCCCTTATCATTGAGCTTAAATTGGATGGGACTGCACTTATTGATATGTGAGAAGTTTGCCCCCGATCCTTAGTGGAATGTTAAGGGGCAATATTTGCAATTTTCAATTTGCTATGGGGCATAAGGTATGCATTTTTCATCGGATTTTGAGGAAAGGCGGTTTACATATATACCCGAGATGGTGGGTATCCAAAGGTCAGCCCGGCTGAACTTAACGCTTTTTTACTTGTTTCTCATTACAATGTCGGATTATTGGATTTCTCAAAACAAAAATTGTAGATTATGTAATATAATCCAATTCCTGCATTCTTCATTCATTATGTTTTACATCATTATTTTTTGCTACTTTATTTAGTTTGCTTGTGCTTTGTTTTCTTTGAAATACATTTCTTAGATGTATGTGTTGTATAACTTAAATATTAATGAGTGATATAGATACGATAAGAGTTTATTGGAATTGTATCGTATCTATATCACTCATTAATATTTAAGTTATACAACACATACATCTAAGAAATGTATTTCAAAGAAAACAAAATTCACAGAAATATGCCTAATTAGATTCATTTATTTTTTTTTTTTTACAAATTTAATTAATAGATATTACTAATGTTGTTGTGCAATATAGGTTTTCATTTTTGCTCTCCACCCCCCCTTTAAGAGACTGCTTTAATTAATAATAATAACTTCATAAATCTCAAAGGTAGATTTAGGTCTTTCATTTTATCGTGTACCAGTATCGCAAGAATAAATGTTCGGGGGAGAGCAAAAATGAATTTATTTTCTAAATACCAAGAAATCACCTAAAACAGCGGTGGGCCTTCAAACTTTTGCTGCTATTGGTTATATGCCATACACAAATATTGAATCGAAAGAAGTTGAGTGCTGTATTACGGTTTGAGGTGTTTTTCGTGTTATTCTCTCATTCTTATTTTAACGAAGGCCCAAAATTGCGCAGGTAAAATTCAATTTGAATTCAAAGGCTGCTTTTGCTTTAATCCTGGGTCTAAAAATTTATTATTTATACAAATGGTTGTCTAGCAATACCTAAATCGTTACATACTTGGAGAAATTTCCAAACGAAATTTAGTGGAAATAAATTAAAGGTTTTATGTGTACAGGGTGGCTGATGAAAGCCGCTACCAAAAAAAAATGTAATAACTTTTTTTCTATTTAATAATAATAATTTAATAATTAATTTAATTAATTAATTAATTAATTTAATTAATAATAATTTAATAATTAATTTAATAATTTAATTTAACATGAATAAAAGAAAAATGTATTCCATACACCGAAAAAAAAATGTAGCAATATTCATCATTGTAGCAATATTCATCAGCCACCCTGTATTACGTCTTATTTTCTTTAGGGTTAATAAATTAAAATCGGTATATAAAATAAAATTTTGTACAAAAGGTTAATCTCCAAATCTCTAGTAGTTAAGTAATAGTAATACAGGTATCGAGTTTCTAATGCTGAAAAATTTTAATTAAATCAACTAGGAACAAGTGAAAGCATGGCTATTTCAGCCTGGCCGAATCTTGGGTACCCATCAACATGGATACTGCTAAAATTGTTCCCTTATTAACTTATTTTGTATTTGAATTATTTTGATTGGAGCAAAGTCAAAACTGGAGATCGTCTTATATGAGGGCTAAATCAGTCTATGGGAAGGCCACCGAAGCGCACATGTTGACATGCCCGCTTATGACGCTGAACGACTGGACTCAAATTCTGGTAAGAACTTTACAACATTTTTCTGCGCAGATTATCCCCTCCTAATGCTGACGACATTTGTGAGGTAGTGTACCGTTTGGCATGGCAGCCATGCAAAAATGTATATTGGAGCTATATCTAAATCTGAACCGATTTTGCGATAGCGTTCGTCCTTGGGCCAACGAAGAGACTTGTGCAAAATTTCATGGCAATCGGACAATAAATGCGACCTGTAACTTGAACACAAGAATACATGGACAGACAGACGAATCAGGAAGTGATTCTAAGCCGATCGGTATACTTATCAATAGGTCTGCATAGCTCTTCTCCTTCTAAGCGTTGCAAAAATATGCACAAAGCTATAATACCCTGTACCACTGTGGTGGTGTAGAGTATAAAAATTATTTTAAAAAGTACCAATTTTTTCACTATTTTTCAACTTAGATGGAAAATAAACAAGTAAGAATGTATTTGATACCAACCACCATGGATATATTTATTATCAAAGTTTATTATAACGCTACTATATCCATATTAACATCCGAATGTAGTCCGATCCTAATCATACTCGGTTCAGGTTCTGAGAAGCTCTGCACAAGTAACAGTTCGAAATTTCAGCGAAATCGGGTAATAGAATTCGGATGAACGATCGACATGACAGCTAGGTATAGCTGTATATAAGGTCTGATCTAGACCATATTTGGGTTGGATGTCGGGAGTCTTAAAGCAGCTCACAGTTTAAAATTTTAGCAAAATGGTAGAAGCAATGCTTGTTTATGGTATTTAGGCCCTAAAGCTGAGGATTGGTCTCTATGGCAGCTATATCTTGACATTGACCGGTCTGGACCCTTTTCGGGACAAATGTTGGGAGAAAACTATTCCAAATTTCAGGTCAAAAATGCGCCTGTTATATGCCTAACAGATCGGTCTATATGACAGCTATATCCAAATGTGTTCTGATCTGGACCATTTCTAGTTCGGATATCGACGGGCCTAATAAAACACACTTTTCTGAGTTTCAGAAAAATCGGGTAAATCGGCATATCGGTCTATATGTCAGCTATGCGAAAATGTATTCCGATATACACCATATTCAGGTCGGATCTCCGAGCCTCTAGTACAAATTACTGTTTCAAGTTTCAGCAAAATCGGAGAATAAATGCACCTTTTATGGTCTTTAAACCCTTAATTTGAAGATCGGTCTCCATGGCACCCATATCTTAACATATGTATCACTAAATACAGTGATTACAACTGATGGACCTACGAAGGACAGACAAACGGCGATTGTTTAATCGTTTAAGAATTTTACAACGTTCCGAAATATGTACACTTTGTCGAAAATACATATTTCAATATGTTACAAACCGAAGAACTTAATGAATATACCCCCATCCTATGGTGACGGGTATAAAAAAATACCCAAAATAACCCTCGCCATATATTCTAAATACGCTCTTCGAATGCCCCTTAATATAATCCAAAAACAGTTTGGCTGTATATTGAAAACCCACCACCTTGGGTATATATGTAAACCAGCTTTCTTTATAATCCAGTGAAAAATGCATAATTTATGTACCCATAGCAGCTATATCGATTTGGACAAATTTCGTCATGGACATTAAATGGTCTAATAAATTCAAGTCACTGTTTAATTTTGTTGAACAAAATCTTTTTAGCAGCTATATCGGACAATAAATAGTCATAAGATTTTAAATCAAGTGAACGGTCCATATGGCAGCTATATCCGAATCCGAACGGATCTGGGCGAAATCTTGGCGAAATCTCGGCGAAATCGGACAATAAATGCGCCTTTAATGGGCCCAAAACCTAAAATCGAGAAATCGGTCTATATAGAGGATCTGGGCGAAATCTCGGCGAAATCGGACAATAAATACGCCTTTTATGGGCCCAAAACCTTAAATCGAGAGATCGGTCTACATGGCAGCTTTATTCAAATCTGGACCGATCTGAACCAAATTGAACAAGAATGTCTAAGGGCCTAACACAACTCACTGTCCCAAATTTCGGCGAAATCGGACAATAAATGCGCCTTTAATGGGCCCAAGACCTTAAATCGAGAAATCGGTCTATATAAAGGCTATATCCAAATCTGGACCGATCTGTGCCTAATGCAAAAGTATATCAAGGGGCTTAACTTAAATCACTGTCCCAAATTTCGGCGACATCGGACAATAAATGCGCCTTTTATGGGCCCAAATTCTTAAATCGACTGATCGGTCTATATGGCAGCTATATCCAAATCGGAACCGTTCCGGGCCAAATTAACGAAGGATGTCGAAGGGCCTAACACTACTCACTCTACCAAATTTCAGCAAAATCGGATAAGAAATGTGGCTTTTATGGGCCTAAGACACTAAATCGGCTGATGTGTCTATATGGCAGCTATATCCAAATCTGGACCGAGCTGTGCCATAATGGAGAAGTATATCAAGGGGCTTAATTTACTCACTGTCCCAAATTTCGACGACATCGGACAATAAATGCGCTATATGGCAGCTATATCCAAATCTCGACCGATCGGGGCCAAATCGAAGAAGGATATCGAAGGGCCTAACACAAAGCACTGTTCCAAATTTCAGCGTAATCGATATTGGAGTTCATGTGAATATGGAGCTCAAATGAAAGGTATAAATGAGTAGATTACGAATATGGCATAAAAATCAAGTACAAGAAAAGGGGTTCGCCTCACCTCCAGAAATCCCCTCAAATGGGCATATTAGCCGTATATGAAGAGTTGTAGGTGTAGGTGTAGGTGTAGGTGTAGGTGTAGGTGTTAGGATGGACCCATCATGTCAACGTGGGACTGAAATTAAACCTATTTGAGAGTAGAAATTGAATCAGATAACCAATTTTGGGGCCAGGTAAGGAAGGTATCAAAACAACTCATTTTTCCAAATTCCAGCGAAATTGGGTAATAGAGGCAGCTTCTATGATGCAAATGAAAATGCAAATTTTGGCCATGAACATTCCACTAAGAACCAGAGGCAAACCTTCTCACATATCAATGAGTGCAGTCCGATTCAAGTTTAAGCTCAATGATAAAGGGCCTCCTTTTATAGCCGAGTCCGAACGGCGTGCCGCAGTGCGACACCTCTTAGGAGAGAAGTTTTTAAATGGCATAGTACCTCACACATATGCCAACATAAGGTGGGGAAATCCACCGCTGAAAATTCTTTCCGATGGTCTCGCCAGCGTTCGAAACCAGGCGTTCAGCGTCGTAAGCGGATTTGCTAACCTCTGCGCTACGGTGGCCTAAAATATGGTGGCTCGGTCTATATGGGGCTATGTTTAGATATTGTCCGACCATCTTCGGTGCGGGTGCCAAATTTCAGCTAAATCCGGTTTCTATGGTCCTTAGAAATTAAATCGGAATATCTGTTTATATGGGAGCTACATCATGACATTCCCTGATTTGGAACATATTCGATATGGAAAACAACTCATTGTGCCACATTTCAGTGAAATCTGGAAATACTTGAGGCTGCTATGGGCCTTAGACCTTAAATCGAGAGATCGGTCTATTTGGGGGCTATATCAAATTTTTTCCGATCTGGACTATACTCTATACGAATATGGGAGGTATTAAGATAACTCACTGTGAAAAAGAAATAAGTGAGCTATATTTAAATCTGGACCGGTTTTTATGAAACTTTGCACACATATAAAGACGTTGAATAAAACGCTCCATGCCAAATTTTGTAAGCATGGGACCAAAATTGTGGCTACTACAGCCTTAAAAGGGCATATCGGATGAAAGATATACATGGGAGCTATATCTAAATCTGAACCGATTTAGATGAAATTTTGCACACATATTGGGACATCACAAAAAGCACTTCGTGTCAAATTTGGTAGAGATCGCACCAAAAATTGTGGCTCCTACAGCTTTAAAGGGGCATATCGGATGAAAGATATATATGGGAGCTATATCTGAATCTGCTCCGATTTTTTCAAAATTAATAGCGTTCGTCCTTGGACCAAAAAAGACTCTTATGAAAAATTTTGTGGAAATAGGACAACAAATGCGAACTGTACTTTGATTACAAGAATACATGGACAGACAGACAGACGGACATAGCTAAATCAAATCAGGAAGTGATTCTGAGCCGATCCGTATAATTATCGATGGGTCTAGCTCTTCTCCTTCTTAGCGTTGCAAACAAATGCACAAATCTATAATACCCTGTACCACAGTAGTGGTGTAGGGTATAAATTCTTGCTGCTTTAGCAAAACATTTCAGCAAACTTTTTTGATGTATTTATCAACAAATTTCTCTGAGTGTACGTTCGAAAAAACAGACGGACGAACGGATGGACACACAGACATCGTGGGTAAATCGTTTTAGACTGTTGCTTTTCCCCGCATGATTTCACTTTTTCTTCCTTTCTAATCGAATAAATTACTTTTGGCCTTCACAAAATTACTCCTCACCGGAACTCCTCTCTGCTATTAAGAATGCAAAACCTTCAAAGTGAGCAACTATCAATTTGGTGGTAGTTATTCATGGAAGTGCTGTTACAAACCAAACTATAAATTAAAGGCTTCTGCTTGGTCTTCCAGGTTTTTATATGTTTCTATTTTTGTTACTTGGCAAGCATGTGTAAAGTAAAACTGCTGAGAGTATCGTTCACAAAATTTAATTAGTTTTCGAAACAATTAACAACTTTTCCGTTAGCAGAAGGACAAGCTCGCTCGCTAGTCCATCCATTGCAACACCGCATCCTTGTGATGATGTGATTTGGTAGAAAAACTGCATGGATTGGCAGTATGATGAAAATAGCAACATTGAGCTTTTTAGAACAATTCTGATTCATTTTGATTGAGACAAAAAAAAACCCATTGAAAATTGGTGTCACGATTGCTCGGGGCAAAGTTTAAAAACTTGGCGAGAAATTACAGATTTTGAAAACTGTTATATAGGATGATGAAGGGACACTGGGAAAAACCAGTAAGGAAAGGCAAAAGTCGGGTGGTGCCGACTTTATAAGACCCTACACCTACCCTATAAAAACAAAAGCGGGCTACATTTAATTCTAAACCAATTTTGATGCACCTCGGCGGATGTATCCAGATAGATTATTAAAATTCCTGTATCAAATTTGGAGCAAAGCAAATATGTTCACAATGTAAAAACTACGGTTGAAAAATGACAAAAAATTACCCAAAATCTGACGAACATATACATGGGAGCTATATCTAAATCTGAACCGATTTGGACCAAACTTTACTTTACAAAATTTTGGGAAGATTGTTCAAAACATGCGCTTGCAGTGGGTCTAGGAGTAAAAATCAGGCGATATATAAATATGGGAGCTATATCTAAATCTGAACCGATTTCTATGAAATTCACCACTAATATCGAGAGTCATAAGAAAATCCTTCCTGCCAAATTTCGAGAGAATCGGTTAACAAATGACCATTTTATTGCTGTATTACTGCAAATCGGACGAACATATATATGAGGGCTATATCTAAATCTGAACCGATTTTTATGAAATTCACCACTAATATCGAGAGTCATAAGAAAATCCTTCTTGCCAAATTTCGAAAGAATCGGTTAACAAATGACCATTTTATTGCTGTATTACAGCAAATCGGACGAACATATATATGAAAGCTATATCCAAATCTGAAGCGATTTCTATGAAATTTACAGGTAATATTGAACGATATAAGAAAAGCCTTCTTGCCAAATTACGTGAAAATTGGTTGACAGATGACCATTTTATTGCATTATTACTGCAAATCGGACGAACATATATCTGGGAGCTATATCCAAATCTGAAGCGATTTCTATGAAATTTACCGGTAATATTGAGAGTTATAAGAAAAGCCTTCTTGTCAAATTTCCAGAGAGCCGGTTAACAAATGACCATTTTATTGCTGTTTTACTCCAAATCGAACGCACATATATATAGGAGCTATATCCAAATCTGAACCGATTTCTATGAAATTTACCACTAATATCGAGAGTCATAAGAAAATCCTTCTTGCCAAATTTCGAGAGAATTGGTTAACAAGTAACCATTTTATTGCTGTATTACTGCAAATCGAACGAACATATATATGGGAGCTATATCCAAATCTGAAGCGATTTCTATGAAATTTACCGGTAATATTGAAAGTTATAAGAAAAGCCTTCCAGCCAAATTTCGCGAAAATCGGTTAACAGATGACCATTTTATTGCTGTATTACTGCAAATCGGACGAACATATATATGGAAGCTATATACAAATTTGAACCGATTTTTTCCAATTTGAATAAGCTTCGTCTCTAAGCCGAAAAACATGCCCATTCCAAATTTGAAGACGATCGGATGAAAATTGCGACTTGTACTTTGTACACAAATTAACACTGACAGACGGACAGACAGACGTACATAGCTAAATCGAATCAGAAAGTGCTTCTAAGACGATCGGTATACTTATCAATGGATCTATCGCTCTTCTTTTTGGGTATTACAAGCAAATGCACCTGTACCACAGTAGTGGTGTAGGGTATAAACAGATAGCCATGCAGATGGATAGACAGACAAAAAAAAAAAATCAGCTGAAAGGAGGACAAATGGATGCATCGATGAACTGACAGTTTCGAATTGTCCAAATAATCAAGATTATATATATATTTCAGAGCCTCAAATTCATATTTCGAGATGTTCCCCAAGCTATGGTGCTCTGTGTATACAAATATGCATCAAACGAAATCTAACACAATAGCGAACATGTATGTAGATGGCACAAAGTTGAATAAACACCAGCAAAGTTCGATGAAAAGTTTTTATTACACAAAAAATAAAACTCAAAAGATTATGTTTATCTAGCAAGTTTTGGATTCATTTCATACTATTTGTTGTGTTGTTGTTGTTGTATTTTGTTTTTGTATATTTTTGAATTTCGGAAATATATTTTTGGTATTAGTTTTTGTGAGTTCTTGAAGCTGTCAGTTGAATAAATGCATATCTATTCGTATGTGAGCATGCAAGAACGTGTCTCTAAACACAAACTGACACCGACACATACTCATACGCACGCAGAGACAGACAATTTTGCTTACAACCACTCACTCACTCATTCATATTTTTATGGTCTCAAATTTACGCTAGAAAATGTACGAGTAGTCCATGTCCATGGTACGTAGCAGACAGCCACATTGCATAGATTGGTATAAGCACTGTAGGATGTTGTTTCTGGCATTTGTTGTGCCCTTGTTGTTGCTGTTGCTGCTGCTACTTTTGCTGTTGCACAGAATCATGCCTGTGGTTTTATTTATTTATTTTAATAAAGTTAGTTTCTGATGTTTGCATATGTATGTGGCCATACAGTTAGATGTATGTTGAAGTTTGTCTATGTATGTGTTTGTGTGTGTGTGTGTGGGTTATCCTGTTATCCTTTCAGCACCGTTTTTGTCATAACCAAGTAATGTACTATTCGCAATATGAAACTCAGTCACATACGCACTCACTTAAAGCGTACACTTAACAGCACACTAACACACACACACATACACATATATGTGGAAATTCACAGACTAAAATGCCAAATGCAAACATGAACGTGGCTTACATAAAGAGCAAGCAAGTGTGCCATAAAACTGCTCACAGGATAGAAATTGAAGGCAATGTTTAAGGATATTTGCATGTGTCAGTGTGAGTGGGGATATAAGTTAAGCAAAAAAAAAAAAAAAATTAAATTCATGTTGGCTATATGCTCTACTTTAGCGTATATTATAGAAGTATGGGGGTTTCCAAATTAAGAGAATAATTATAAGAACTGAAGGATATAAAAACAAAAACGCATTGAGCATTTGATACCCACCACCCAGGATATATTTATTTATTATCCTATGGAAATATTTATGAACCCATTTTATTATAACCCTATTATATCCCTATTAATCGAGGCCAACGTAGTGCATAGTTCGACTGGGTTTGAATCCTGGCGAAAACATCATAAAAATTTTCAGCGGTGGTTATCCCCTCCTAATGCTGGCGACATTTGTGAGGAACTATGCCATTTGAAATAAGAATACGCGAGCCAAGTTCGGCTGGGTCGAATCTTGGGTACCCACCACCATGGATTCCGCTAATAATGTACCCTTATTTGAATTATTTATTTAAGTCTCAAGAAATCATATCGGGATATTGGTCCTTAGGGGGGCCTATATCACCATATTGACCGATTCGGATAAAACTTGGCACTAATGTTGTAAGTCATAAAATTGGTTTTTAGGCCAGATTTCAGCCAAATCAGGTAAAAATTTCGGATTCTTAGGGTTGAAGAAGTCAAATCCGGCGAGCGATCCATATGTGGGGTATAAATGTCTATAGGCCGATTCGGAACATACTTGACATGAATGTGGGAAGTCATAACTCAAGTCCAAATCGGATGAAATTTGAGGTTTCTAAAGTCTTAAGAAGTCAAAACCGGGGAGCGGTTTATATAGAGGCTATCTCTTTTTGCAGGCTGATAAAGATCATTCTTTTTCTAAATTTCAGCCAAATCGGATGGAAATATAGGCTTCTAAGGGCTCAAGAATTCAAATGCGGGTGTCGGTTAATATCCAAATCCGAACCCATATGGCCCATTTGCAATTCCCAAACACCTACATAGATTATAAGTAAGTACAATGTGATTTAGTGTTTCCCAAACATCCCAAATTAGAAGGAAACTAACTTCTCTAACTAACTTCTCGATTCAAATTAAAATCAATGATAAATGGACCTCCTGTTTTATGCCGAATCCAAACGGCGTGTCACTGAAAAGTGACACCTCTTTGTTGGGAAGTTGTACATGACTGAAATACTCACAAATGTTGCCGTTTGGTGAGGGGATAACCACAGCTGAAAAATGTTTTATGGTGTTCTCGCCGGCAGGATTTGAGCCCTCTCGTGTTATAAGTATCTGTGCTAAATTTCAAACGGCTAGCTTTACGCGTTCGACAGCTATGGTGATTTCGACAGACGGACGGACGGATGGACGGACATGGCTAGATCGACTCGGAATGTTGGGACAATCCAAAATAAATATATTTAATGTGGTTGCAGATCAATATTTCGAGGTGTTACAAACGAAATGACTAGATTAGTATACCCCATCCAATGGTGGTGGGTATAAAAATGTAGTGACAGCCAAAAGAGGTGCCGCAAACGGCACGCCATGCACGCCGGACGCAGCTGCAAACGGAGGTCCCGTGTCATTGAGCTTAAACTTGAATCGGACATCACTCATTGATATGTGAGAAGTTTGCCCCCGTCCCATAATTGAATGTTCATCGCCAAATTTGCATTTGCACATCCTTATTAATATCTCATATTGGCCGATCTTAATCACAATAAGTTCATAAGCTTTATACATGTAACAGTGCCAAATTTCAACGAAATCAGGTAATAAATGCAGATTTTATGATCATCAGACCCTAAATCGGCAGATCGGTCTATATAGCAGCTATATCAAATTATGGTCCCATTTAGACCATCATCGGCTCAGACAGCAGGAGGCCAAGTCCAACCAAACTCACAGCGAAATCAGGAAAACAATGTGGCTTTTGTGGCCTAAGACCCTAAATCGGCAGATCGGTTAATATGCCAGCCCGATCTAACACATATGCGGGCCGGATGTCGGAAGTCTTAATACACCTCACTGTTGTAATTTTCAGCGAAGCGCCTGGACCATTTAGGTTCTTAATATCTGTTCCTCAGTTCTAAACGTTACCAATTTCAAAGATATATCTCTCCCCATTCTCAAACGGCAGACCTTTTACTAGTTTTTTTTATTCTATCGCGCAGTGGGTCGTAGCTTTAACTACGATTCTCTTGTACCATCGGTCGTATGAGCGATTTATTTTCCTATTTGATATAAAACACACATACCACCCAGTGTACCTCATGACATTTCAATACACCACGACTGTGGTATAGGGTATTATATAAGTTTCTGCATTTGTTTGCAACGCTAAGAAGGAGAAGAGCCAGACCCATTGATAAGTATGCCGATCGACTCAGAATCACTTTCTGATTCGATTAAGCTTTGACTGTTTGTGAGTCCATGTATTCTTGTAATCAAAGTGCAGGTCGTATTTGGTGTCTAATCATCACGAAATTTTGCAAATATCACTTTTTTTTGCCCAAGGACGAATACCATTGATTTTTGTAAAAGTCGGTTCAGATTAAGACTTAGCTCCTATATATATATGTATCGTCCGATTTTCACTTATATGGCCGTAGTAGCTTCAATTTTCAACCGATCTGCACAAAATTTGGTACAGAATGTTCTGTTACTAATCCTAACATATCTACAAGATTTCATCGAAATCGGTTTATATTAAGATACATATGTATCGTCCAATTTTTATTAAATGGCAGTCGAAGCTAAAATTTGACATCTCCGAGATTTCATCAAAATCGGTTCAAATTTGGATGTAGTACCCATACATATTTATCGCCAGATTTGCACTTATATGGCCGTGTAACAACAATTTTCAAACGACCTGTTTAAAAGGTCGTAATTTTCAGCCCCTCGACATTGTTCTTCAATTTGGCTCAGATCGGTGCAGATTTGGATATAGCTGTCATGTAGACCGATCTATCGGTTTTAAGTTTTGGGGCCATAAAAGGCGCATTTTTGGTCCGATTTCGCCGAAATTTGGGACAGTGAGTTGTGTTAGGGCCTTCGATATCCTTCTGTAATTTAGCCCAGATCAGTTAAAATTTCCGAATGTGGTCCAAATAGGGCTATATTTCGATATAGCTGCTATGGGGGCATAATTATGCATTTTACAACGGATTATGACGAAAGGTGGTTTACATATATACGCGAGGTGTCCAAAGTTCGGCCCGGCTGAACTAAACGCCTTTTTACTTCTTTAATCTCTAACAATTACTTTTCAACCATTCTGCCTACTGTCATAGCTCCAACGACGATTCCCATGTACCTATGGTCGTATGAGTGATTTATTTTGATAGATTTTACATTTAACACTCATACCACCCCGTGTACCTCAACACATTTCAATACTACCATTTAATTACGTATATTTTCTTTTTTTCTGCCTACAGAAATGGCAATCAAATTGATCTGTTCATGGGATATAATGCTCTCAATTAAGTTTTAATGTTGCTTTCAAAAACAAATCGAATAGATGATGTGTGCAGTGCCTCTCTGTGACGTCTGTGCCTTAAATGACTTAATACAATAAACAAAAGAATATCAATAAAACATTGAAAGAAAATTCGATTTCAGTGAAATAAAAATAGCCAGAAAAAGAAAACTCAAAGCACTAGGTATAGACAAACTCGAGAAGGCAAACACAATTGCCAATTCAAAATAAAAATCAATGAAAAAAAACTCTGCATCTAAATAAACAGGAGTCAATAAAACAATATTTGGAAAGAAATAAAATTGCAAAAGGTAATGATTTCGTTTGGTAAATAAAACGTGTTTTCACTTGCAGTCTGCACAATATTCCAAAAAAAAATTGATTTAGTTTGAATGCCTTACGTAACCAGTAAATAAAGACCAAAGACTAAAGACGGGCCGACTATATAATACCCTACACCTTCCCTAGAAATAATAATTTGTCCGATAAATATATACCGAAACCATATCTAAATCCGAAGCGACTATATTGACAATTTGCAGTTGGGTTGAAAATTTTAATTCGCCCGGCCTTATATATATCCAAATCTGAACCGATTTTGATGTTATTTTAAGATTGGTTACAAAATGATTGTCAAATTTCATGCAAATCGGTTGAAAATTTTAGTTCGTTCGGCATTTTAAGTGCAAATCGTTCGGCATTATACAATAAGTGCAAATCGACCATTAAATCGAGCATTAATCCTTGTGTCAAAAAAGTGGCAAGTGCAAATTTTCGTGATGGTCAGGCTACAAGCACGATCTGTACCTTGATTACAAGAATACACAGACTGACAGATGAACAGGCGGACATAGCTAGATCGAATCAGACAGTGATTCTGAGTCGGTCCATATACTTCACCTCTTCTTCTAACCGTTGGAAACAAATGCACAAAATTATAACACTCCCACCACAGTGGGGTTGTAGGTTGTAAAAACCTAAAAGAATAGGTCCGAATTCGAAGTCATTGGTAAGATAGTTTTTCATATTTCGATAAAATTTCCGATACAAATCCAAATTTATGAAATTGCCTAAAAGAATTCCATTAACGAATGGAGGCAATCTTCTCACATATCCGACCCAAGTTTAAACGCAATCCCTTTTATAACAAAGTCCGAATGGCGCAGTACTACACATCATTGGGGATAAGTTTTTCCATGACTTCTATGCATGACATAGTATAAATGTCGCCAGCATTAGGAGGGGAAAATCAGCACAAAAAAATTTTCTTTTTGATGTTCTCGAACCCAGGCGTTTAGGGCATAGGCGGTGGCCTCCATTTTCGGCAATTTCCGAACCTATAAAGTATAAATATTCTTGATCAGCGTATCTAGCCATGTCCATCCTGTTTTTTTGCTGTCTGTTTGTTGAAATCACGCTACTGTCTTTAAAAATAGAGATATTGAGCTGAAACTTTGCAAAGACTAATTTTTTGTCCATAAGATGGGCTATATCGGACTATATCTTCATATAGCCCCCATATTGACCGATCCGCCGATTCAGGGTCTTTGGCCCACAAGAGCCACATTTATTTTCCGATTTTGCTGAAATTTGGGACAGTGAGTTGCCTTAGGTCCTACGACATCTATCTTTAATTTGACCCAGATCGGTACAGATTTGGATATAGCTGCCATATAGACCGATCCTCCGATTTAGGGTCTTAGGCCCATAAAAGCCACATTTATTATCCGATTTTGCTGAAATTTGGGACAGTGAGTTGTGTTAGGCCCTTCGACAACTTTCTGCAATTTGGCTCATATCGGTCCAGATTTGCATACAGCTGCCATATAGACCGGTCCGCCGATTTAGGATCCTATGCCCCTAAAAGCCACATTTATTATCCGATTTCGCTGAAATTTGGGACAGTGAGTTGCCTTAAGTCCTACGACATCTTTCTTTAATTTGACCCAGATCGGGTCAAATTTGGATATAGCTGCCATATAGACCGATCCTCCGATTAAGGGTCTGAGGCCCATAAAAGCCACATTTATTATCCGATTTTGCTGAAATTTGGGACAGTGAGTTGTGTTAAGCCCTTCGACATCATTCGTCAATTTGGCCGAGATCGGTCCAGATTTGGATATAGCTGCCATATAGACCGATCCTCCGATTAAGGGTCTGAGGCTCATAAAAGCCACATTTATTATCCGATTTTGCTGAAATTTGGGACAGTGAGTTGCGTTAAGCCCTTCGACATCATTCGACAATTTGGCCCAGATCGGTCCAGATTTGGATATAGCTGCCATATAGACCGATCCTCCAATTAAGGGTCTGAGGCCCATAAAAGCCACATTTATTATCCGATTTTGCTGAAATTTGGGACAGTGAGTTGCGTTAGGCCCTTCGACATCATTCTTTAATTTGGCCCAGATCGGGTCAGATTTGGATATAGCTGTCATATAGTCCGATCCTCCGATTTAGGGTCTTAGGCCCATAAAAGGCACATTTATTATCCGATTTTGCTGAAATTTGAGACAGTGAGTTGTGTTAGACCCTTTGACATCCTTCGTCAATTTGGCTCAAATCACTCCAGATTTGGATATATCTGCCATATAGGCCGATGACTCGATTTAAGGTTTTGGGCCCATAAAACGTGTATTTATTGTCCGATTTCGCCGAAATTTGGACAGTGAGTTGTGTTAGGACCTTCGACATTCTTCTTCAATTTGGCCCAGACAGGTCCAGATTTTGGTATAGCTACCATATTGACCGATCTCCCGATTTGAGGTTTTGGGGCCATAAAAGGCGCATTTATTGTCTGATGTCGCCGTAATTTGGGACAGTGAGTTATGTTAGGCCCTTCGACATCCTTCTTAAATTTGGTACAGATCGGTTCAGATTTGGATATAGCTGCCATATAAACCTATCTCTCGATTTAAGTTTAAGGGCCTGTAAACGTCGCATTTATTGTCCGATGTTGCAGAAATTTGGGACAGTGAGTTAAATTAAGTCCCTGGACATACTTCTGCAATATGGCACAGATTTGGATATAGCTGCCATATAGTCCGATCTCTCGATTTAAAGTTTTAAGCCTATAAAAGGCGCATTTATTGGCCGATGTCGCCGAAATTTGAGTTGTGTTAAGACCTTCAACATTCTTCTTCAATTTGGCCCAGATCGATCCAGATTTGAATGACTTGTACTTATGAGTATTTGGTCCAAATCGGAACATATATCGATATAACTGCTATGGGACATAAGGTATGCATTTATCACCAGATTTTGACGAAAGGTGGTTTACATATATACCCGAGGTGGTGGATTCGTCCCGGCCGAACTTAACGCCTTTTATATCTTTTTATCCAGTTTTGATGACATTTAAGGTGGTGGGTTATTTAAGTTCCTTCAATAATATGCAGATTAAAGCCCTTATAGGTTCATCGTTTAAATATATTGAGCAACTACATCTACTCTCTTATTTGGTGTTGGTTTACGGTTAGTCTGTTGGTATTTCATCACACCGTCTAGGTAAAGGCCCATATATGAATCTACGAAAACATTTTGATATATAAACTGGCATAAATTTTTTAGGGAATAGAGGAAGCGTTAAAGTGTTTTGTGTATTCTGCTTTGCTTGCATGCCCTGACACATACACACACTACAACATTTTTGCCCAAGCACAGAGATTACAAAGGACATAAATTTGTTGGTGGTATTTCATTTTGGTATACATTTTCTGTTTTTTTTTTGGCTTCTACTCAATCATCTGTTATCCTGTTGTATTCAACTCTTGCTTCACGGGCATGGTGAATGATGTTATTAGGAAGGATTTTTTGATGATTTTTACGCTGCATATTTTAGCTCAAACTTGAAAGGCTGATGTCATGGATACGTGCAACAGCAAACAGCCGGATATCCACTTGTCTTCAACGGTGGCTGGCAATTGAGGCTACTGCTCAGCTCATGTCGTCTGCCATCAGTGGTAGGGATTAGAAAGGCCACAACGACGAAGCCAAGGCCAATGGAAAAATGCAACGAAAGCCAGTTATGACTCTTAAATTTGTAACATTTATTAAAAATTTTGTTATTGTTGATTTTGGTTGGTATTGAGCTTGCTGTTGTCGCTTTCATTCATTTATAAAGCGTCATCAGTGTGGCGGTCTACAAAGTTGCTGATGTCGTCACTGCTGTTTTTTTTTGTGTTTTATTTTTCATGTTATTGCTGTTGCTGTCTAAAGTTTGGCTGTCTCAGACAGCAGCAGTTTTTCGTTTTTCTGATTTTGTATTATTTTTTTTTTTATAGTGTTGTAGATTTTTGGTAGTGCGCGGACTTTTCGCAAAACTTTTTGCAGCGTTCAGAGATTTTAGTTTTAGTTACTCTGCGCTTTATTCTGCCATATTGTTAATGAATCATTTTGCTTTGACTTTGTACAAGCTACAAGCGTTTTTTCGCATTTTTTTTTCCCCTGTTTATTTATTTTTATTGGCTGTTTGTTTAGTTTTTACAATCTTACTCCTCATCAACAGCTTTACCTTTTTGCCAGGGAGCCAAATGGGTAGAAGGTGCAAAGGGTTCGTTGGTTGGTTGGTTGGTTGTCCGGGTCAGCATTACCCTTACCATCAGTACATTTGAGTAGCAACTTTTAGTCGTTGGCAAATAAAATTAATGGACGTCGAACGAAGAGATTTGCGATTGTCAGGATCAGAGAGACATGAATGCAAAAATAAACTTTAAGTTGATTCTTGTTGTCAGCTACAGTTGCCATAGGTCCTTGGTGGATGTTTATACTATTTTACGATATTATTTTCATAATAGCAAATGCTATTTAAGGGAGTGGGGGATTTTCTTAATAGGGATTTTCTTATAGGAATTATCCTTTACAAGTGGCCATGGCACGTGCAAAACTTATATTGAAGTTGTAAAAATTTTATATGAAAATGTGGATGATTTTACTGAATTTAAAAAAAATGTGTACGTAGCAATGGAATCTAAAAACTAACCAAGCAACTCTTTACAAAATCCCAAACAAAAGCTGTTAGAGTTCAAATGAGCCGACCCTTGGTTACACACCACCAAGCAAATCAAGAAAAATTAGCTAAATTTTTATGAATAAAGATTATAAGGAATCAAGAAGTCAAATCAATGGATCAATTTATATGAGAGTGGAAGGCAGTTCTGAAATCATACTTGGTATGGTAGTTGCAAGTTATAAATGAGCTTGACACACCTAATTTCTGCCAATTTCAAAGAACAAGAAAGTTTTCAGACACTCAAGTAGTCAATTCGAGGCATCAGACTGGCCCTTGGTTACACGCTATCAAACAAATCAAGAAGAATTACCTTTATTTGTATATATAAATGATTATAAGAAAGCCAAATCAGGGGATCAACTTTTATGAGAGTTAAAGAATATTCTGGAGCATACCTGGTATGGTAGATAAAAGTCTTAAAGGTGATGACTCACTTAATTTCTGCCAATATTTAATAACAAAAAGGTTTGCAGGGACTCAAGGCATCAGACCCATCTGAGCTGAGCCACATCAGCCATAAATAAGACCTTTCATAGACTTGGCATATCAAATCGGGAAACCGATATAATACATCTAAATACGCGTTATATGTGGGTGTAGAAGGCCATTTTCGCCTAAGAAAAATCAACAGCGGACGGTGTCAAATGGATTTTGGTGCTTTACATACTATTCCAACTAGAGTAGCTTAGGAAAATCGAAGCTTCAAGAAGCTAAAAAAGTGAATTCTGAAGGTCAGTTTAAATGAGAGGCATATTCAAATATAAATCAATGTGGTCCATATTTAACCTCGATTTACCTACAATAGGTAGAAGTATGTTTGTTAAATTTAATGCAAATAGGATTTGAACTCTATAAAGATTGTAAACGTCTAACGTACGGACAGACATACAAGCGGACAGGTGGACATGGCTAAATAGAACCATGTAAGCAAGGCAAAAATTTCAGCAAGATTTAAAAAAACATGTATAAGCGTTCGGCCGGGCCAAACTTTGGTAAGCCACCACCATGGATTCTGCTAAAAATTGATACTAAATAAATTAAGTTGTTGGGCATAATTTGACTCTACATGCCAAACTTCTGACAAACCAACAAAAACAAGAACCGGACCAGGATGATCGAGACCCGGTTTACATGGAACTATATCAGGTTATAGACTGATTTTGGCCGTACTTGGCACAGTTGTTGCAAGTCATAACAAAACCCTATATGCAAAATTTCAGCCAAATCGGACAAAAATTGCGGCTTGTAAGGGCTCAAGAAGTCAAATCGGGCGATCGGTTTATATAAGAGCTATATCACGTTATAGAATGATTTGGACCGTACTTGGCAAAGTGGTTGAAAGTCATAAAAGAACACCGCATGCAAAATTTGAGCCAAAACAGACAAAAATTTCGGATTCCAGGGCTCAAGCAGTCGAATCGTGAGATTATTGGTTTATATGGGAGCTATATCTGGTTATAGACCGATTTGGACAGCACTTGGAAGTCATAACAAAACACTATATGCAAAATTTCAGCCAAATCAAACAAACATTGCAGCTTTTAAGTGCTCAAGAAGTCAAACCGGAAGATCCGTTATATAGGAGCTATTTCAGATTATAGACCGATTTCAATCGTACTTGGCACAGGTGTTGGAAGTCATAACAAAACAATACGTCAAGATGTCAAATCCGGAGACCGGCATGTATGGAGCTTTATCAGGATATATGCCGAATTCAACCGAACTTGGCACGTTTATTCGATGTCATAACGGAATAAAACATTTCAGCCCAATCGAATAGAAATTCCAGCTTCTAGGCTAAATATGACTTATATGGGAGCTATATACAAATCTGAACAAATATGGCCCATTTGCAATCTTCAATGCCCTACAACAATAAGATATATCTATGTAAAATGTCAAGCGGCTACCTTTATGCGTTCGACCGCTATCGTAATTTCGACAAAACCTTAAATCGAGGGATCGGTCTATATGGCTGCTATATGCAAATCTTGATCGATCTGGACCAAATTATCGAAGGTTGTCGAAAGGCCTAACATAACGCACTGTTCCAAATTTCAGCAAAATAGGATAATAAATGCGCCTTTTATCGGCCCAAAGCCTTAAATCGAGAGATCGGTCTGTGTGGCAGCTATATCCAAATCAGGACCGATCCGAGCCAAATTAAAGAAGAATGTCGAAGGGTCCAACACAACGCACTGTCACAAATTTCGGCAACATCGGACAATAAATGCGCCTTTTATGGGCCCAAAACCTTAAATCGAGGGATCGGTCTATATGGCAGCTATATCCAAATCTAATCCGATCTGGGCCAAATTGATAAAAGATGTCGAAGGGCCTAAGACAACTCACTGTCCCAAGTTTCAACAAAATCGGACAATAAATGTGGCTTTTATGGGCCTAAGACCGTAAATCGGAGGATCGGTCTATATGGCAGCTATATCCAAATCTGGACCAATCTGAGCCAAATTAAAGAAGGATGTCGATGGACCTAACACAACTCAAAATTTCGGCGACATCGGACAATAAATGCGACTTTTATGGGCCCAAAACCTTAAACCGAGAGATCGGTGTATTTGGCACCTATATGCAAATCTGGACCGATCTGTGTCATATTGCAGAAGTACGTCAAGGGTCTGAACTAAACTCACTGTCCCAAATTTCGGCGAAATCGAAAAATAAATGCGCCTTTTATGGATCCAAAACTTTAAATCGAGGGATCGGTCTATATGGCAGCTATATCCAAATATGGACAGATCAGCGCCAAATTGATAAAAGATAACGAAGGGCCTAAGACAACTCATTGTCCCAAATTTCAGGAAAATAGGATAATAAATGTGGCTTTAGTGTTCCTAACACCCTAAATCGGAGGATCGGTCGATATGGCAGCTATATCCAAATCTGGACCGATCTTCGCCAAATTGACGAAGGATTTCGAAGGGCCTTAGACAACTCTCTGTCCCAAATATCGGCAAAATCGCAGTATACATGTGGTTTTTATGGGCCTAAAACCCATAAAAAATCGGAGGATCGGTCCATATAGCAACTATATCCAAATCTAGACCGATCTTGGCCAAATTGACGAAGGATGTCGAACTAACTGTCCCAAATATCAGCAAAATCGGATAATAAATTTCGCTTTTATGGGCCTAAGACCCTAAATCGTACCGATCGGTCTATATGGGGGCTATATCAAGATATAGTCCGATAGAGCCCATCTTCGAACTTAACCAGCTTATGGACAAAAAAAGAATCTCTTCAAAGTTTCAGCTCAATATCTCTTTTTTTAAAGACTGTAGCATGATTTCAACAGACAGACGGACGGACATGTCTAGATCGTCTTAGATTTTAATGCTGATCAAGAATATATATTCTTGATGGGGTCGGAAATGAATATTTCGATGTGTTGCAAACGGAAGGACTTAATGAATATACCCCCTATCCTGCGGTGGTGGGCAAATAAAATCTTTCTTACATATTTGACACAGCAAAAGATTTACTAAAATTCTTTTTTTTTACATTTCCACTGTCAAATTTAATATTACAAACATTTTTCCCCCTTGCTCCTTAATGGAACGTTCATGAGAAATTTAGTAGCAGCAGTAGTAGTTTTATCCCATAATCCAATTTCTCCTGAATTTAAGCAAAAATTTCTAAATCCATTTGGTATTTTCCAATAACTCACTCAATTGATATATGTACGTAGATATGAGGATTTTATTTTATTTTTGTCGCTTCATTTTGACACCACCCCCTCCCCCGCCCCGAAAAATGTTTGGCACACTAATCGCATTGCTGGTGAAAGCAGCTTTCATTGTCTATCGCAATATTTTGGAATGCTTGAAAAGCCATTGTCATTGTCGAACGATGGTGACGATGACAAAATTTTTTCGAAAATTTTCTCTATGGATATTTTTGCAGCTGCCACATAAGTTAAGGTATAAAAAACAACTACGATTAAATGAATTTTTTTTTGTTTGAGTATATCAAATACGCTGCGATTTATATGCCAACAAAGCTTAATAAAAAGTGTTGTTTTATAACAATGAGAGTTACCTCTCAATGATGATATGTTGCCGTTTTTATTTTACAAACAGCCAAAGCCGATTAACACTAGCAAATACCATAGAATAGGAGTTTATATGCATAGCACTGCCTGCTATTCATATAGGTTTGCCTTTTCGAAGAGGATATTTTTAGCCTGGAGATTTAGTTTCATTTAAAAAAAAAAAAAAAAATTTGTACAGCTTTTTAAGGAAATTGGAAGTTTAAATTTTTAAGCGAATCAATAAATTTCACATAAGAATATGTCGGTAAAGTTATCGCATGCAAATTTACCCAAAATAAAGCATTTTAGTGATATTCAAATATTTTTTTGAAAATTTACACCTTAAAAATAGCATGTGATTACCAAAAATACATGCATACATACATACATACATATATATGTCTCTTAAAAATTCCATATTATATGAGACATATGTACAAATATATATAAATAAGGAAATCAACTGCGACAGAAAAATACATTCTTTTGTGAAAAAATACAATTTTTATGCATGTATGTATGTCATTATGAATTCCATCACAAAACTACACATTTTTCTTATAAAAGGTGTTATGAATTCTCAGCCCCATGCCTAGGAAATGCCAAAATATGTTCCTGTTCAAAACGAATTGGATTTCAAAAGTAAAGATATCCGAATGAGAAAAATATTTAAATATTTATGAATGAAAATGGTGCCCGAATACTTGAGATTTTGTATATGAAAATAGAAGAGAGAGCTGTAATGAGTCACAGCAAATAATCGCTTTCGAATGAACAGTTCCCAAATAGACATTTTTCTACTCATCATCATAGGATATATATATGCATGTTGATATACTAATCTAGTCATACTATTTTTAACAGCTCTTGACATTCTATATCAAACTTGCCATATCCGTCCGTCTTAATGCTCGTCTATCCACCACAAGAAAGAGAAACTAAAGGGGAAAAGACATCGAGGGGTCTACAACAACACACTTTTCCAAATTTCAGCAAAATCAGGTAAAACGAGTAAAAAGGCGTTAAGTTCGGCAGGGCCGTTCTTTGGATACCCACCACCTCGGGTATATAAGTAAACCACCTTTCGTCATTATCCGATGAAAAATGCATAATTTATTACCCCGTAGCAGCTTTATCGAAATATGGTCCGATTAGGACCATATTCGTCACGGATATGGAGTGGTCTAATAAGCACAAGTCATTGTTCAAATTTATTGGGTAGCCATATTCAATTACAGCCCGATTTGAAGCATATACGACACGGATGTCGAAAAGCCTAACATAAGTCACTGTATCAAATTTCAGCGAAATCGGATTATAATTGTGCCTTTTATGGGCCCAAGACTTTAAATCGAGAGATCGGTCTATATGGCTGCTATATCCAAGTCTGAACAGATCAGGACCAAATTGAGGACGGCAGTCGAAAGGTCTAACACAACTCACTGTCTCAAATTTTGGCGAAATCGTACAACAAATGCCTTTTTTATGGGCCCAAAACCTTAAATCGAGAGATCAGTCGTACAACAAATGCCTTTTTTATGGGCCCAAAACCTTAAATCAAGAGATCGGCCTATATCGCAGCTATATCCAAATCTGGAGCGATCTGGGCCAAATTGCAGAAAGTTGTTGAAGAGCCTAATGCAACTCACTCTCCCTAATTTCGGCGAAATTAGACAATAAATAGGCCTTTTATGGGCCTAAGATCCTAAATCGGAGGATCGGTCTATATGGCTGCTATATCCAAATCTCAACCGATTTTGGTGAAATCTCGCAGATATGTTAGGATCAAAAACAAAACTGTCCGTGTCAAATTTTGTGCAGATCGGTTGAAAATTGTAGCTACTACGGCAATTTTAGTGCAAATTGGGCGATACATATATATGAGAGCTATATCTAAATCTGAACCGATTTGGAAAAAAATTTGCAGATATATTAAGATCAGTAGCAAAACAGATCGTGTCAAATTTTGTGCAAGTCTGATGGAAATTGTAGCTACTATGGCCAATTAAGTGCAAATCGTGCGATACATGGATATGGGAGCTATATCTAAATCTGAACCGATTTTAATGAAATTTAGCAAATATGTTCAAATCAGCAACAAAATAGACCGTGTCGAATTTTGTACTGATCGGTTGAAAATTGTAGTTACTACGGCCATTTAAGCGCAAATCAGTCGATACATATATATGGGAGCTATATGTAAATCTGAACCGATTTTAATGAAATCTTGCAGATATGTTAAGATCAGTAGCAAAACAATCCGTGCCAAATTTTGTGCAGATCGGTTGAAAATTTTAGCCAATACGGTCATTTAAGTGAAAATCGGGCGATATATATGTATGGGAGCTATATCCAAATCTGAACCGATTTTTATGAAATTTTGTAAATATGTTAAAATCAGGAACAAAACAGACTGTATCGAATTTTGTGCAGAGCGGTTGAAAATTGTAGCTACTACAGCCATTTAAGTGCAAATCGGTCGATACATATATATGGGAGCTATATCTAAATCTGAACCGATTTTAATGAAATCTCGCAGATATGTTAAGATCAGTAGCAAAACAATCCGTGCCCAATTTTGTACAGATCTGTTGAAAATTGTAGCTACCACGACCATTTAAGTGCAAATCGGGCGATACATATATATGGGAGCTATATCTAAATCTGAACCGATTTTGATGAAATTTTGTTGATGTGTTAAAATCAGTAGCAAAACAATCCGTGCTGAATTTTGTGCAGATCGGTTGAAAATTTTAGTTACCACGACCATTTAAGTGCAAATCCGGCGATAAATATATATGAGAGCTATATCCAAATCTGAACCGATTTTGGTGAAATCATTCAGATATGTTAAGATCAGTAGCAAAACAATCCGTGGGCCACTCACTAACCCTCTCAAGATTCCTAACATAAGTCACCCATCATGTCGCTGTCCGTCAGACATGGCAGTCGGCGAAGAACCACAGCTTTTCAGTAAAAGTCATACGGAGGGCCTAACCATTGGAGGCCTTGGTCCCTGACGGAACATCATTGCCAATGTTCAAACATATAGGCGACTTAAGAGCCTTATATGTAGCGGACAACCTCAATCTCACTATCTCCAGCCTTTTAATATCTTAGGTGTGCTAAGTGAGTCATGTGGTCCCTATTCTCAAACACTGGAACAATGCCGGACAGTAGGAGTCATACAAACCGTTCTGTCTACTATCCCCGGCGCAGAAACACTTGAAGCGCTTTCCAACTCAGTTTAAATTCGAAACTTTTTCCAGCAGACCACCAGCATAGATTTAGGATGATGCACAGCACTACAACGGCACTTACAGCTAACACCACAAATATCAGCTACTGACCTAGAAAAGGCCCATGAACCGTTCTTATGGCCATTGATCTTTCAACTGCAGACCCCACTTACTAGCCAAGAATTGTTGGCATCATCCTCCACGGTTCTTTGAAAACACCTTCAATAGGGACATTCAGGTCGACAGAGACAACATCAAGACTTAAATGAAAGGTCTTTAGGAGTAGAGTACGATTTTGAAAGTAATATTAGGGAACAAGTGTCGGGGGTTGCCAAAAATTCCTGAATCGCACGTGCAACTCAACTGGGACAATAATGAACTGAAAATAAGTACGAATATGATGTTCGTATTTGAAAACAAGTGTCAGGGGGCAAGCCTTAAAGCACCTCGAATGAGTTCCATATGGAAAAATACAAGGCTGAAAATTTGGCTTAAGACTGATCCAGGAGGGTCCTGTTGGAATTTAAAAAAAAAAAAATTAAAAAGGTGCTGAGTTCGGCCGGGCCGAATCTTGGATACCCACCACCATGAATTCAGCTACAAAATTTGCCCTTTTTAACTCAGTTTGTTATACCCACCACCAAAGGATGGGGGTATACTAGTCTAGTAAATGCAAATTTTGCCCATGAACATTCCACTAAGGAACAGGAACATATCAATGAGTGCAGTCCGATTCAAGTTTTAAGCTCAATGATAAGGGCCCTCCTTTTTATAGCCGAGTCCGAACGGCGTGCCGCAGTGCGACACCTCTTTGGAGAGAAGTTTTACATGGCATTGTACCTCACAAATGTTGCCAGCATTAGGAGGGGAAAACCACCGCTGAAAATTTTTTTCTGATGATCTCGCCAGGATACGAACCCAGGGTTTCAGCGGCACATGCTAAACTTTGCGCTACGGTGGCGTCATACTAGTCTAGTCATTTCGTTTGTAGCACCACGAAATATTGATCTAGGACCCTATAAAGTATACATATTCATGATCGTCTTGACATGCTGAGTCGAACTAGCCATATCCGTCCGTCTGTTGAAATCACGATAGCGGTCGAACGCAAAAAGCTAGACGCTTGATATTTTGCACAGATTCTTTATATTAATGAAGGTAGTTTGGGATTGTAAAAGAGCCATATCGGTTCAGATTTAGATAAAGCTCCCATATAAACCGATCTCCCGATTTGACTCTGGAGCGCCTGGAAGCTTCAATTTTCATTCGATTTGGCTGAAATTTTGCACACAGTGTTATGACTTCCAACAAATGTGCTAAGTACGATTTAAATCGGTCGAGAACCTGATGTAGCTCCCATATAAACCGTTCTCCCGATTTTACTTCTTGAGACTTTGGAAGCCTCAATTTTTTTTTAAATTTTGCTGGAAGTATTCTGTTATGACTTTCAACAACTGTGCCAAGTACGGTCCGAATCAATCCATAATCTGTTATAGCTTCCATACAAACCGATCTTCCGATTTGATTTCTTGAGTCCCTGGAAACATAATAATTGATCAAGGTTGCCGAATAATTTTCACTTTTTTATACCCTCCACCATAGGATGGGGGTATACTAATTTCGTCATTCTGTCTGCAACTACTCGAAATCTTCGTCTGAGACCCCATAAAGTATATATATATTCTTGATCGTCGTGACATTTTATGTCGATCTAGCTATGTCCGTCCGTCTGTCCGTCCGTCAGTCTGTCCGTCCATCCGTCCGTCTGTCCGTCCGTCCGTCCGTCCGTCTGTCGAAAGCACGATAACTCTTGAAGGAGTAAGGCTAGCCGCTTAAAATTTTGCAAAAATACTTCCTATTAGTGTAGGTCAGTTAGGATTGTAAATGGGCCATATCGGTCCATGTTTTGATATAGCTGCCATATAAACCGATCTTGGGTCTTGACTTCTTGAGCCTCTACAAGGCGCAATTCTTATCCGATTGGAATGCAATTTTGCACTTCGTGTTTTATTATGACATCCAACAACTGTGCCAAGTATGGTTCAAATCGGTCCATAACCTGATATAGCTGCCATAAAAACCGATCTTGGGTCTTGACTTCTTGAGCCTCTAGAGGGCGCAATTCTTATCCGATTGGAATGAAATTTAGCACGACGTGTTTTGAGATGATATACAACAACTGTGTCAAGTATGGTTCAAATCGGTACATAACCTGATATAGCTGCCATATAAACCGATCTTGGGTCTTGACTTCTTGAGCCTCTAGAGGACGCAATTTTTATCCGATTGGAATGAAATTTTGCACGAAGTATTTTGTTATGATATCTAACGACTGTGCGAAGTATGGTTCAAATCGGTCCATAACCTGATATAGTTGTCATATAAACCGATCTGGGGACTTGACTTCTTGAGCCTCTAGAGGATGCAATTATTAACCGATTTGCCTGAAATTTTGTACGACGGATCCTCTCATGACCATCGACATACGTGCGAAATTTTGTTTACCTTTGTTTGTTTGGCGTCAATTTTAATATGGGTACCACATGTATTGAAAGAAATTCATTTAACAAACTGAATCAACTCTGGTGATATGCACCTTAAACACAATGAATTCGATCCGTTTTTAAAACGAATCAAGACTGGAGATGAAAAATGGATTGTTTACAACAACGTTAGTCGAAAACGATCATGGTCCAAGCATGGTGAACCAGCTCAAACCACTTCAAAGGCTGATATCCACCAAAAGAAGGTTATGCTGTCTGTTTGGTGGGATTGGAAGGGTGTGGTATATTTTGAGCTGCTTCCAAGGAACCAAACGATTAATGCGGATGTTTACTGTCAACAATTGGACAAATTGAATACAGCCATCAAGGAGAAGCGACCAGAATTGGTCAATCGTAAAGGTGTCATATTCCACCAGGACAACGCTAGACCGCACACATCTTTGGTCACTCGCCAAAAACTGAGTGAGTTTGGCTGGGAACTTTTGATGCATCCACAATATAGCCCTGACCTTGCACCATCAGACTACCATTTATTTCGATCTTTGCAGAACTCCTTAAATGGTAAAATTTTCGGCAATGATGAGGCTATAAAATTGCACTTGGTTCAGTTTTTTGCAGATAAAGGCCAGAAGTTCTATGAGCGTGGAATACTAAATTTGCCAGGAGATGGCAAAAGGTTATCGAACAAAATGGCAAATATATATTTGATTAAAGTTCATTCTAAGTTTTATTAAAAATGCATTTACTTTCTTTTAAAAAATCCGCAATTACTTTTTGGGCAAACCAATACTTCTAGAGCCCCCAAAGGGAGCAATTCTTATTCGAATTGACTGACATTTTACACAGGTCTCCAACATATCAATTAATTGTGGTCCGAACCGGACCATATCTTGATATCGCTCTAATAGTAGAGCAAATCTTTTCTTTCATCCTTTTTTGCCTGAGAAGAGATGCCGGCAAAAGAACTCGACAATTGCGATCCATGGTGGAGGGTATTTAAGATTCGGCCCGGACGAACTTAGCACGTTTTTTACTTGTTCTGTGTGTCGGTACCATAAAAGTCCTCCTACATAGGCAAAAAATATAAAAAAACAAAAAGCTACTTAAAACGATTTTACTGTGACTGATTCAATAAAAAAACCAATTAAGAGGTTGACACTGCATTAAATTCACACAATAAAATTTTTTTATTTGGATTAAAAAAATACACGTAGGTGTTTGAAAAATTCCACTGGGGAAATCCTGTTTTAAAAATAGCAAATGTTTTGCAAAAACACAAGTCACATACAAATTTCTATACACTTCTTGGTGTTTGTATATTGAATACGTATGCATAAAATTAGACAACTAGCATATATATCAGATTTTTACCAGAGACATAAAGTCTGTTGGTGCAAAAGTACCTTGCTTAAGTGTTTTTAATAACTCTATTGCTGTAATAACCTAACTAAAGCTATGATATTGCTTATATCGTAAAGAACTTGTTACCCAAGTATGGGTCTTTTCTCAGAAAAAAAATTCTAACTTATCCCTTTTTGAAAATGCCAACCTTTTCACTAACAAGTCAAAGGGTTCTTGTTAAACTGTTGATTTCTCTACATAACTACCGAAAATGAGATAAATGGTTGTCGTAGTAATGTCCGTTGGGATTTTATATAAATGTAGAATACATTTTCTTTGATCTATCAATTCTCAATAATTTGTTTTGTTTTCGAAGAATTTCAGTAAATTTTCACTAGTAGACTAAAACGTTACAAGTTTTAAAGACAAATATAGAGATTTCACTGAATCTATGAATAAAATTATACTAAGCTCAATTAACAAACTAGCTCATGTAAGTAAATAGGAGACGGATTTCTTAGGAACAACACTCCGAGGTGTGGCAGACTGAACAAACAAAAGACATTCCGACAATACGAAATTGTATATCCTACGAAATGACGTCAAACTACAAATCTTCGCACATAAGTTTTACAGGGCTTTGGGTCTCACAAATGTTAGTGAAGATAACAAACTGAGATGAGCAGAACACAAATTGGTTTTGACCGTCGGATATTACAGTGTATCTTTCAGAACGTCAAGAGCATTTAACTGTTAATATACCTTCCTATGATAATGACAACTATGATAATCCTTTTCTTTGTGAATGAACTTAGTTCAAGGGCATATGTATACTTTATGTGCATGCATTTCTGCCAAATAAGGCAATAATTGAGGCTTTCAGGGAAAGCAGGAGACTAATTCGTAAATCAATGCCTTCCAAGGGCAAAAAAGTTAAATCATTGTGTATTCTCGAGCTATTCGAGAAAATAATTCTCATCCGATTTGACTGAAATATTGCACTTCTCCTATAACCTCTAATATATAAGAATCGTTACATAAGCTGACATAGCTTTCACATACATACACCGTTCTCCTTCACGTTTTCACTTTTCAGCTTGAGGGCACAATTCTTATACGATTTGCCTCAAGTTTCACACAATGATTTCTGAAATGACCGCCAACATAAAAACTAAGTATGGTCCTAATCATCCATAACAAGTAATGTATAACACTAAACGAAAAATTTTCGTAGTATGAGCGATTTTTAAAAGATTCTGATGTTAATATTTAACCAACGTTCGATTTCATTAATACAATTAAAACCTGTTACATTGTATTTACAATCAAGGTCAGCTGTAAATATGACAAATTCAATCGTTGTATTTACGAAATACTGTCGTTGTATTAATGACGACTGATCATTGTATTAACAGTCAAATTAGTTTTCATTGTATTTACGAAATGTTATAAGTTGTATTAATTACATAGAATTGTAGTATTAATGAAAACCAATCGTTGTATTAATGAACGAAATTGTTCAGTTTACGAAAATGTAATCGTTATGTTGCTTACCGCAGTTATTGTTAATGTTAGTCGCTTGCTTTTGCATGGACAGAACAAAGGGGAAAAATCATTATATTTTCCTTACTTTTCTGATTTTTATACCCTTTACCATAGGATGGGGGTATACTAATTTCATCATTCTGTTTGTAACTACTCGAAATATAAGTCTAAGACCCCATATAGTATATATATTGGTCGTCGTGACATTTTATGTCGATCTAGCCATGTCCGTCCGTCCGTCCGTCTATCTGTCGAAAGCACGCTAACTTCCGAAGAAGTAAAGCTAGCCGCTTGAAATTTTGCACACATACTTCTTATTAGTGTAGGTCGGTTGGTATTGTAAATGGGCCATATCGGTCCATGTTTTGAAATAGCTGCCATATAAACCGATCTTGGGTCTTGACTTCTTGAGCCTCTAGAGTGCGCAATTCTTATCCGATTGGAATGAAATTTCGCACGACGTGTTCTGTTATGATATACAACAATTGTGCCAAGTATGGTTCAAATCGGAGCAAATCTTTTCTTATATCCTGTTTTGCCTAAGAAGAGATGCCGGGAAAAGAACTCGACAAATGCGATCCATGGTGGAGGGTATATAATATTCGGCCCGGCCGAACTTAGCACGCTTCTACTTGTTAATTTTTATTTTCCATATTTGAATGAAAAAATTGAGAAACTTCTAACTATTGCCATGAAACACTCATCCCAAATAGAATACGAATATAGTATTAAAATTTGGGTCTAAGTACCCATCATTCCGCCCCAACTCCAAAATTTCCCCAAACAGACATATTGGACGTTCATGTCAATATGGGCCTCAAATGAATCTCAAAATCAGATTCGCCCTAACCCCCAAAAACGTCTTAAATGGGCATATGACCCATCATGACTATATGAGACTCGGTTTTTTTGTTTGTTCTGTAGAATCAAAAACGGCTGAACCGATTTTCTTCAAATTGTCACGTAAGCTGTATAATTTTTAGATATCGGATGGGGGCGGTCCCTTCCCCTTACTCCAACAACGCCATCCAAAGCCAAAAGTGGACCGATAGGCACAATATATGTATCAAATGAAAGGTATTGGAGACTAAAAAACGAATATTGTATTATTGTGTATAACTCCTCTAAACAGACATATTCGACGTTCATGTCAATATGGGCCTCAAATGAATGAAAGTAGATTACAAAAATGGCATAAAAAGTTAGATCCAAGTCGTGGGAGGTCGCTCCACAAACGGGTATACTAGCCGACCATGTCTATATGGAACTCAAATGAAAGTTATTTTGGGAGTAGATTACTAATATGACATTAAAAGTTGTGTTCTAGTCTAGGTGGAGCTTTTCTTCCCAACTATAAGTGAAATAGATTGATTGACCCATTGTGACAATATGGGACTCAAATGAAAGGTGTTTGAGAGTAGAAATCGATTTTGATATCCTATTTTTGAGCCAAGAGTTTGGGGGTACGCCCTAAAGCGCCCCCTAAACTGAACTTCATTTCCGACTACGGCAATATGGAGCTCAAATCAATGGTATTTGGGAGCAAAGAACGAATTTGATATCTATTTTCAAGGCAAAGTGCCGGTGGAAGTCCCAGCCCCAAAACACCCTCCAAAGATTTCATATTTACCGACCATGGCAATATGGGGTTCACATTAAATAGATTTGGGAGTGTAGCAAGATTTTGATATCCAGCCTAAAAAGCCCTTCTCTGTACCCTAATTTTCAAAACCACCAGATCTCGGAGATTGGTAATGCGTATCGTTCCAAATTTTTTTTGCCCTCACAGTCAAAACAAAACATGGTTTCTATTGGTTGGGATCGGGTGCCTCGGGGGTCGTCCAAATCCACCCAAATGGGTATATAGACCAATCATGACAATGCTTGAGAGAAAAAAACGAATTTGATATTCAATTGAAGAGCCATATGTTTGGGGAACTGCCCCACTCGAAAATACCTTCCTCTTATATAAAAGCTATTTGATGTTTAAATTGATTGATTTTCGGGACAAAGTCCTTGGGGTCCATCCCAACCTCAAACAGAATTTATTTACAGATCATGCCATTAAGGGGCTCATATAAAATGTATATGAATGTATAGCACTAAGCGTATATTTACATTATGAGCCAATTTTTACCAATACGACAATATAGGACTCAAAAGAAAGGTATTTGGGAGTGGAGTAAAAATTTACCCAGGAACCGAGAAGGGGCACACTTCTCACACATCAATGAAAGGTATCCGATTCAAGTTCAAACTCAATGATAAGGTACATTTTTTATAGCCGAGTCCGAAAGGCGTGCCGTAGTGCGACATCTCTTTGGGGACAATTTTTTACAGGGCAACGCTCGCACTCATCAAAACAGCGTACGCAGCAGAGCGAAATAGCACAGGGCACTCTCTTTCTCACATCAAAAATATCAAAAGTTTTTGTATCTGCTACAAATTTTCAACATTCCAACTTCAACAGCAATTATGGATTATTATTGTGGTACTCTTTTTCCCAAAAAACTTTTAGTAAAATTTAAATCTTTCCAAAATTAGTATTTTATGGGAATTGGACGAACAATACCAGAAATAATACACAACAATTTTTATAGCTCTCAAACTATGTAATTAAAAGTCCCACTAGCCGAAAACTGTGGAATTCCCAAGGAATTTTTTTTACATTTCCATGGGGAACTCTAAAATGTTTGCAGCTATAGTGTGAATAATCTATACATCTCTATTTGATGCTCACAAAAATACAATCACCTTGTTATTTTTAGAGAAATCAATAACAATTCTTGGAAATACAAAAGTTTCTGCTTTAAATCATAACACTAATAAATAACTTTTAGACTTTAAATGTTTGATTTTTTGTGGGAAGATTTTCCCAGAATTGAAAAAAAACACCAACATTGCCACAGGCTACACTTCAAATGCTTAGAAAATAAAATAACCACCTTTCGCTTAAACTTCCTACAAGTGCTGTGAACAATTTGCCAGTCTGACAGAAAACAATTCCCCTTAAAACTAGAAGCAAGAAAAAGAAATTTGCAATGCAAAATATCTTAAAAATAACACCAAATGCACTTACCTTAGGTTTTTGTTGTCTACCAACTTTCTTTGTTATAGAGAAGATGGAGTGTTGGGGGTGGTGCGTTTATGGTTTACTATCCAAAAATTTTGCAATGTAAGGATGATGGAAACTCCATTTTGGTATGTTGGTGGGGGGTGGGGAGATTAGAGCAATCCTTCGCTATGAATTTCGATTTTTCAGCACTTTTGTTGTTGTTTTTATTTAATTTAATATTCTTGGTTTCAAATCAAAATGAATTCACTTTTTTGGGATTTTTTTTTTTTGCTTTGCCTCTTATAAAGCACCAGGCATTTGCATTGCCAATATGAAAATTTGAATAATTTCACTTCTCTATTTTTTTTTCTTTCTTGCTTTTAAGCTGTGGGTTGTGATATTTTCTTTTTTTTTGGTTTTTTTGCAGTTTTATGAATATTTTAGATTTTTTTTTCACTTCATGGATTCTAAGGTAAAGGCGATTTCTTATCTTCTTTTTTTCTGGTATATCATGGAATTGGAATTTATGAATACAATTTGTTGTCGTTTTTTATTTTCATATTTTTTAGAGCAAGGGCTGGCTGGGTAGCATTGAAGGGAGGATTTACTCGGTTTATGGGGTATTCAAGATGAATGTTGTCGTTTGTGTTGTCATTTATGATAACTACAATAGCAGCAACAATATTTAGTTGCTTCTTGATTCCCTTAAGTATTATAAATGATGCTGATGCTGATGCAGAATTTTTGTTTTATTTTCTTTTATTTCTTTTTTCCGGCATTCCTTTACAGATAACAGACAGATACCAGGCCTACATAAGACATGCAAACACAACACACACACTTTAAATCTTAAAGCTACAGCAGCAAATATCTTATGCCTCGTTGCAATTACCGTTAATTAATTTGAATTTAAAAAAAAAAATCCAATTTTGTTTATTGAGAAAACTTTTTTGTAGCTGTTTTCGGTTAGTTGTTGCTGTTTTATAGATCGATTTTGTATTCTCAGCTAAGTGAATTATTTATAAATTTTATGGTTGACCAAATATTTCTTGCTCATACTCCTAGGTTAGTTGGATTTTCTTTAGAAGTAGGTTTCGAAGACAGGAGTAGGTGCTTTGGTCATGTGGTTATGATTGTAGATATTTAGATGAAATTTTTTTTAAATTTTTTTCCAGAAATTTTGGCAATTTTGATAGTTTGAGGACCGGTTATTCTGTTTGACCTTTAGTTTGGGGACATTTTTAATATCACTTTTTTGGCTTAATTTGAGGACCTTTACACGTTTTGGGTATTTTTCGATTTATTTGTCTTCGACATTGACGATTTTCTTATTTCCCCTAACTTGTGGACCTTTCCTTGGTTTGTTGGATTTTTTTTAAATTTATTTTAATTTATAATCTAGGAAAAAATTTGGTGATTTTGTTAGTTTGAGCACCTTTCGCCATGTCCTCTACCTTGGGGACTTTTTATATTAGTTTGAGGACTTTATTTGGTTGCTGGGTTTTTTTAGCAGAGTGTGATTAGTTTGAGCACCTGTTTAATAAGCCGCTACTTTGGGGACTTTTGTTTTTGTTAGTTTGAGGATCTGTTTTTTTTTCAGCAGAGTGTGATTAGTTTGAGCACCTGTTTATTAAGCAGCTACTTTGGGGACTTTTTTTGTTAGTTTGAGGACCTGTTTATGTAGCCACAATTTTGGGGACTGTGTTTGTTAGTTTGAGGACCTGTTTATGTAGCCACAATTTTGAGAACTGTGTTTGTTAGTTTGAGGTTATTTTTCTTAAACACCTACTTTGAGGACTTTTTTTTAATAGGTAAATTTGTTTTGTGAAAAACAACAAATTTAAGGTAGACTTTCGTTAATTGCCAGTATTTTCAAAATCGTTGAAAAGGTTGGGGAAATTTTCTTTATATCACCAATTTTATAGGCAAATTAAAATTTTGCCCATGAACATTCCACTAAGGAAGAGGGGCAAACTTCTCACTTATAGGTAGCTTTTTGTTTTATTTTTTGAATTTTTTCGAATAGCTTGAGAAACTTTTTTTAAATTTTTGATCACCTTTTATCGTTTCTTAAGGCTTACAGTTGACCCTCTTTGTTTTATTGCTCACGCTGGTTTAACTTTAGCAAAAAATTCAACTATTTGAATAGTTTGAGGACATTTTTAGTCTAGCTGCTACTTTGGGGACTTGTTTAAGTTTTATTTTTGGGCTTGGGTTTTTTTTATATTAAAGTAGCTTTTTTATTATTCCAGTTGTTTTTTGTTTCTCTTAGTTGTATGCCTTTTTTAAGGATCTGTTTTGTATTAAACTTTGCTAATTTCGTTTAAAGGGCCGCTTTTTGTTTGAATTTTTGGGTGTTTTTAATTTAATTTTCCCCGCTTAGGGCACCATTCGCTTTATTTCTGTTTTGTTTAGGGCCTTTTTTTGAATGTAATTTGGCTTTATTTTTCTCACTTTTATTTTTTGTTTGTCCCCAATTTCGGATTTTTGTGAAGATTCGACACAAAACAATGATAAAAAAAATCTTCTTGAGGGGTTGTGTGTGTGTTTTCGGTATATTTTTTTTTCTTATTTTTGTTTATTTTTAACCTCTTGGCAGAGCGTGGGGAGCAAAAAACATAACACTCTCACTTTTACGCACTTTTATTGGCCCACAGTAGTACTAGCAGAGATGAGATGTGATGAAATGTGTAAGTATGTGTGTGTCGTCTTAAAGTGTAGCACGGGCAAGGAGGTCGTTTTGCCAAAGAGACACGCACTATAAAAACACTGACTAAGAAAACATTACAATATACGCACACACAAACACATAGGCACCAACACACACGTGTGATAATAACAAAACTTAAATAAAAAAGCCCCAATAACAGCTTCTTTTTAGGGTGGCGACCCAACGAATAGTAAACCGTAAGACCGACCGACCGACCGAGCGAACGTTCGACACAAAGTTGAAACGATTTACCGACTAACAAAGTGTGTGAGTGTCACACAGATTTAACGGAAAATTAAGCAAAAACACTAAATGAGACAAAAAGCAAAAGCTTCAGCTTACAAGCATACGGCCTTCAAAATTAAATTTCAAAATATTTCCTTTCTAGGCTGTTAAGGCTTCTCTAAAAACTCTAGCGATGTTGTTGTTGTTGTTTGTTTAAGAAATATTCTTTGTTACAAATTTATTTTCTTAATTTTCCCCTCTTTCTTCACTTCACTTAGCAAACGATGTCAACTTCAAAATCACTATCTAGAGGTGGAGCAGTAATGATGTATAAATCATCTAAAGGTCTATGGTCTACACACACAAGCACACGTGCCGCTTAAGAAACAGCGAGCCACAATAAACACAACAAACAAATCGTAGTTCACTTTCATCTAAGCTAAATGAGGGGGAAGATGTAGGCAGTGTCGTCGCCGTTGTCGTCGTCCTCTTGATGTTTTTCTTCCCGTTCCGTTTGTTATGGTTGCTCTAAGTACTCTAAGGCTAAATAACACAGCATTGCTGCTGCCGTTGCCGCTGCCTATGAGTGATTCTAAGGGGCTTAGTTAGTGTGGCGCTCTTATTTTTCTTTGTCATGCTAGGAAAAATAATGTCCCCTCAAAAACAACAACAAAAATACCACACAACAAATAATAATAAGAGAAGCTTCATATATACACAAATGTTTATACAGCAGCACAAAAAACACTTTTTTTCTCTATTTTGTGTTAAATAAACTATTCTTTAATAATTTCCTTTAAACTTTAATTTCTTCTTTTTTGGTTTCTTTTGGTCTAAATCACGCTTGTAAATGGCCGTTAATCCATATGCACTACTATTGGGTTTTGCTTGTGTTTGTATGTTGTATGTTCGGACCAATTTTAGCGCCACCGCCGACCGATGTTGCTGAGACGAGACACGAATATAAACTGAAACTGAAACTGAGATACCAAAATCTTGCAGAGATACTTTTTAGATGCCAATCGACAAAATGCCAAATGCTGTTGCTGCGCTGCCCATATATGTTGTGTGGCGCCGCTCGCATATACGTTGCCTTGTTGTGTATGGTGTGTGTCACATTTGTTATAGTCGTCCTCATGTTGTGCTACTGCTGCTGCTGCTGCTGCTGAGGGCTGAGTAGGACTCGTTAGAACTTCGTGTTATGTGTTGCCATTCGCATACGCACCTTGCTCGTTGCTGGCAACAACACTAGCAAGAATATATGCTGACAAAGAGAATGAGAGAGAGAGAGAGAGAGCGGCAAATTTATGTCTCATAGCAACATGTTGCCAAATGGGTTTTGTTGTTTATATATGGGTGGGGGAGACAACTTCTAATTGGAGCATTTCTAATCTTATAAGAGCAAGAAAGCGTACACTTTGAAGAACGAAAGAGAGAGGGGGAGAGAGAGAGAGAGTGTGTGGGTATATGAATCAACATTGCCGGCATGGTATATTCCCACAAAATTTGGCTGACCGCATCTCAAATTTATGAATGTAGCTTATTAATCGAAGCAAATAAATGTTGTGACTACTTTATTTTTTAATGATTTAAACAGCACAAGTTTGTTAAACTACACTCAAAGAAATTTTGAGTGAGGGAAAAAATATATGCAAACAAGAAAACAAGAGATACGCTAAATGCTAATTATTGAAATCGTAAGATTTGACGATGTAACCATTTCTGTCCGTCCAGCTGACTGCAACATTCACTCTACAGTCTTTTAAAATAAAGATATTAGGCTGAAAATTGCCACCGATAATTTTTTCATCATTGGCAGATAGGACAAATGGGACTAAATCTTGATATGATATAAAAAGGACCGATCTTCCGATTAAAAGAATTGAGGCCACAAAAGGCGCATTTATTACCCAGGACAGGTTGTACTTGAAACCCAAGGCAAATATGATTCAGGTCGGACCAGATATCCGAGTATAGATCAGAACGTACTTGAATAACCGATTTAGGAGTCCGGGTAGAGCTGACAAACTATTGATATTCGCTCTATTTGATAGTTTCAATATTTTTATACCCACCATAGTAGGAAAATGCAAAATTGAAAATGGAATTAGAGCTTCTGAAAAATAAAATTGAGAATAACGACCGTAGCATAAGATGGTTAGAGAATCAGGTCAGCAATACAAAACTTGTTTTTAAGGGAATTGTGAACGAAAAACCCGCAATAAACCCGGTTGTTAAGCTGTGCACTGAAAAACTGCAAATAACACCAGCCATAAAATCAGCTAAAACTATATTTGAACGAGGAAATGTGCAAACGGTGGTAGTAGAATTCGATAATGAAACTGTTGCATCAGAAGTACTTCAAAAAACAAGATTTTTATCCGGAACTTCAATCTATGTAGATCGAGATCTATGTCCAAGAAGACAGCGAAACAAGGTTGCAATGCTTTTAGTACGGAAGGATATTCTCCAGGAATCTAAAAAACATAAAATAATAGTAAGGGATGATAAAATGAAAATAAAAGATTATTGGTTCACATGGAACAACAACAACATTTTAACGTGTGGAAAAAGGAATGCTGAAATAGTTCTCAAAGAACTCTATGGCGAAGAATTATCCAGAACCAACTTTGACACAATTTTTGATGAGATTCAGTCAAAAAACTACTAAGATTAAATTCTAATCAGATTAGCCAAACTGTCGAGCAGAAAAATTGTAATTTAGAGCTAAAAATAATATCTTACAATATAAATGGTTTGGCAAACAAATATATGTTCCCAATATTCTTCACTTTTTTAAATGATTTTGATATAATTATTCTATTGGAAACACATCTCACAATCGAAAACACTAAACAAGCAGAGAAATATTTTCCAAATCACGATATTGACTGGGTATATGCAACAAGGGCAAGTAGATATGGAAGAGCAATTGGTGGGGTAATGATAGCTATCAAACGGTCAATCAAGGGAAACTATCTACAATATGAATTCGTTATGTTTTCTGGAATAAAAGCATTATATTTAAAGCTAGGCCAACTTAAATTCTGGATGCTACCATTGTATTTACGCAGTGTAAATTGGACCAACGATTTTACTGCAGTGAAACGAATAATTGAAGAAGACCCATGCAAAGATGTGATAATGATAGGTGATATGAATATCCGCATTGGAAGCAGTCAACAAGAAATAGTTTCGCTATTTAGAGAATCTTTCTCTGCAGGCATGAAGATAAGAAAATCGATGGATAAGGAAATTAATAGCAAAGGGCGCACATATCTGGAGTTCTGCAATGACAACAACTTAGTAATACTAAATGGCCAGACAAAAGGAGATGAAGATGGCAACTTTACTTTTGTGAGTACGGTTGGCGAGTCGGTTAATGACATATGTGCTATGTCTTCCAGTTTACTACAATATGTGGACAATTTTGCTGTCGAAGAAAACATTTGGTCTGACCATCTCCCCATTTCTTTGAAAATGAAATTTAATATAAACGGAACTGTTACAAACAGACTAAAGCTCTTACCAAAACTCTCTTGGAAAGACAACGACAAAAACAACTACCAAACAATGCTGAACATAAATCTTCAAAATGTCTTGAATACCCACGAAGTTCACAACCTTAAGGATCTGACAGACATCATAGTAAAATCATCTGTAACCACAGATAATCATAGCTACAAGCCAAAGGAGAAGTGGTATACTGAAAGATGTCATTGGGCGAGGAAAAAAGTCTTTAAAAGCTTGAGGAAATTTAAGAAAAGTAGCAATGAATGTAATAAACAACAATACCTGCAAGCACAACGTATATATAAAATGATATGCGTAATGAGCAAAAAGGCTTATTACAGCATGATTAGCGAACAAATCAACAATATTAAAAACAGTAAAGAATGGTGGAAATTAGTACGAGAGATTAATAATAACCACTTTCATATAGGCCCGAATATATCTGCGTCATCTTTTAGAGACTACTTCATGAAGCTACTCAATACAGATCAGACAACGTCGAATATTCTGTACGCTCCCTCATTTATCACAGTTCATTTATTAGACAAGGAAATAACGGTCGAAGAAGTAAAGAGAATGTTACAAAAGGTTAAACTAAACAAAGCTCCAGGAGAGGACAGGATTCCTTATGAATTTTTTGTTAATGCTACAGACGAGTTTATTTCGGAACTAGTACAGGTGTACAACACAATGTATACTAATGGAATAGTGGATGAGTCTTTTATCAAAACGGTAATTTTCCCAATTCACAAAAAGGGCAATGTAAATGAGACGAAAAATTATCGTGGAATATCATTCATGAACTCTGTAGCAAAAATATTCATGGGAGTTCTTAACGAAAGGCTGCAATTGTGGATAGAGGAAAGAAATATTTTAGTCGAATATCAGGCAGGCTTCCGAAAAAAGTACTCAACTACAGATAACATATACAACCTAGCGTCAATAGTTCACATTAAGCTGGCAAAAAAAGAAAAAGTATACGCATTTTTTGTGGACTTCAAAGCCGCATTTGACAAGATATCCCGAAGCCTACTTATCTACAAATTGCACGAAATGGGCATATCAAATAAATTTGTTACAATAATAGAAAATATCTATCAAAACACCCAATCAGCTATATGGACAGGAGAAGAATTATCGGATTATTTTCATACCATCTCGGGAGTAAAACAAGGCTGCCTTTTATCTCCACTGCTGTTTGCACTTTACGTCAACGACCTACATGATAGTCTGGGAGGAGGCTTGAATATAGAATGGCTGAACATAAGAGTATTACTATATGCGGACGACATTGTAATTCTGGCCGACGACAAGACGGTACTACAAAACATGATATCCAACTTAGAATACTATTGCGCAAAATGGAATCTGGAGGTTAACATGGACAAATCCAAAATAATTATTTTTCGAAACGGCGGACGATTATCTGACCACGAAAAATGGTATTTTCACGGAGAAGCGATAGAAATTGTTTCTGAGTATAATTATCTTGGTGTTATAATTACACCGCAAATGAAATTCCAAAAGCATGTTAAAAGTCGTAATGCTCAAGCAAAAAGTGCAATAAACATGACTTGGAAAGCATTTCTTCAAAAGAAAGATATTTCCTTGAGCCAAAAATGGAATTTATATCTGGCGGTTAGCAGATCCATACAGTCCTACTCCGCACAAGTCTGGGGATTTGGAAATTTTGAAGAAGTAGATAAGCTACAGCGTTTTTTTCTGAAACGAGTTCTGAAGCTACCCGAAAACACCCCAAATTATGCTATCGCTCTTGAAACCTGCATAGAAAATAGTCATATATATACGCTACAACTGCATATGAAATACGTGGGCAGAACTATGTTTAAATATAATCGAGATCGACTACCGCATCAGCTATCTAAAATTCTACTGAACAAACAACTGTTCTGGGTTAAAGAATTAAATGAGTTTGACATCCACGTAATCGATGCAAGCATCAATGAAACTACCTGGAATGGAATAATAACATCGCTCACTAACCATCTAAATGCGTGCAGTCGTACAAAATATGAACAGAAGGCAACACAAAGCAACGAAAGAATTTATAAACACCTAGACTACACTAGGGGTTCTGAATATATATCCGATCGCTACACTGAAGATGATATAACTTGGATACTAAAGGCAAGATGCGATTTGATATACCTCAATGGAAGCCAATACACTGCCAATTCTAATGAAATTACCGAATGCACATTATGTAATATGCGAGCAAAAGAAAACATTCAGCATTTCTTAGGAATATGCCCAATACTGCGAGGATACCGGATGCAATTTTTTGGCAAAATTAGTTTAACTGACAGAGAAATCATAGATATTCTAGATGGCAGAGGAGCCTTGGATTGGATAAACTTAGTGAAATATTTAAAAAATGCACTGAAGTATAGAAAATTAATAATCACTGAATTCACATGAAATTTAAACATAATGTTCTCTTTACCAAATCTCAAATGTTTGTATTAAATTTACCGGCTGACGACACTAAGTCAAAGCCGTATATCTTATTTCATAATCTAATATTCGAAGTACGATTTATTTTTTTTAAAATGAAATGAATAAAGATACTACTACTACTACTAGTAGGATAGGGGGCATATTCATTTAGTCAATCCATTTACAACACATCGAAATATCAATTTCCAATCCTACAAAGTCCATATATTTCGCAATGTCGTAAATTCTAAGACGATTTAACGATGTCCGTGTGTCTGTCCGTCCGTCTGTTGTAATCACTCTACAGCTTTCGAAAATTGAGATAATGTGCTGAAATTTGACACAGATACGTCTTTTTGATCCACGCTGGTTAAGTTCTTGAACGGACCATATTTGGATATAGCTGCTATATAGACCGATCCTCACATAAAGGGACCAATTTTAGCTAATGCCCATAAATACTTTATTTTTCATCCGATTTTGCCGAAATTTGGAACAGTGAGTAATTTTAGGCTTTCCGACATCTGACCCAAATATGGTTCAGATCGGATTATATTTAGGTATAGCTACCATAAAGACTGATCTGCCAATAAAGGATCTGAAGCCCATAAAAGCTTTGTTTATTACCCGATTTAGCTGAAATTTGAAACATTAAGTTATTTTAAGCCTCCCGACATCTGATCTAAATATGGATTAGAGCGGTCCATATTTACATATAGCTACCATATAGAGTAATCTGCCGATAAAGGGTCTGATGCCCAAAAAAGCTTTATTTATTACCCGGTTTCGCTGAAATTTGAAACAGTGGGTTAATTTAAGCCTACCGACATTTGACATAAATATGGTTCAGATCACACTATATTTAGATATAGCTGCCATATAGACCGTTCTCCCGATAAAGGGTCTAATGCCCATAAATGCTTTATTTGTTATCCGATTTCGCTAAAATTTAAACAGTGCATCGATGAACATAGTTCAGGGAAATATTTTGAAAAACAATAAAGCTTAATATAATAAATAAAACTTATAATACCCTGTACCATAGTGGTGGTGAAGAGTATAAATATGGTATTTGAAAAGGGATAGGGATAACTCTTTGAAATTTTAAATGGTTAGAGCTGAGGTGTTATCAAGGCAAAAGGCCGTAAGTAGTCCGTGCGCCTCTTTGCAGGACTCCAAAGTTGGTAACCTTACCATATCCAAAAATTGTTTTGACTGCCAAATCTTCACATTGTTCTAAATTTCAGCGAAATCGGACAATAAATGCCCCTTTTATGAACTTAAGACCCCATATCGGCAGAGCGGTCTATATGGCAGCCATAAACGTAGATAGGCCTCTGGAGGAGAGGAGTAATAAACGTGATTTTACTTTCCCAAGAATCTAAATTGGGAGATCGGTATATAAGCCAAGAATTTCCAAATATAGTGGAAGTACCCAATATATTAATTTTTTATGGGCCTAAAACTTTAAATCGGGAGGTCGGTATATACAGGGTGGCTGATGAAAGCCGCTACCAAAAAAAAATGTAATAACTTTTTTTCTATTTAATAATAATAATTTAATAATTAATTTAATTAATTAATTAATTAATTTAATTAATAATAATTTAATAATTAATTTAATAATTTAATTTAACATGAATAAAAGAAAAATGTATTCCATACACCGAAAAAAAAATGTAGCAATATTCATCATTGTAGCAATATTCATCAGCCACCCTGTATAGCAGCTACATCCAAAACTGGACCGATCTGAGCCTTATTGAAGCACAACACAACTCGCTATACGAAATTTTAACGAAATCTGACAATAATTTGAGAGCTCGATCTATATGACAGAAATATCGATCTAGATCAAATTGAACGAGGATGTCGAGTGGCTTAAAACAACTCAGTGTCCCAAATTTCAGCAAAATCGGACAATAAATGTCCTTTTAAACCCTTAAACCCTTATATCGAGAGATCGGTCAATATGGCAGCAATATCCATATCTATACCGATCTGGGTCAATTTAATTATTAAATGTCAAATTAATTATTAAATGTTACTCACTATCCCAATTTTTAGCGAAATCGAACAAAAAATGCGCCTTTTATGGACCCAAGACCTTAATCCCGCAGATCCGTTCAGATCAAATCTGAACCGATCTGGGCCAAATTAAACAAGGATGTCGGAGGGCCTCATAAAACTCACTGGGTTAAGTTTCAGAGCCTTTTATGGGTCCAAGACCTTAAATCGAGAGATCGGTCTATATGGCAACTATATTCAAATCTGCTCCGATCTTGGCCAAAATGAAAAAGGATGTCACTTTCTCAAATATCGGCGAAATCGGACAATAAATGCACCTCCTATGGGCCCAAGACCCAAAATTGAGAGATCGGCCTATATGTCAGCTATATCCAAATCTGGACCGACCTGAGCTGTAAGGCCCCCATCCTAAGGTGGGGGCATAAAAATCTGTTGATTTAGATATATTATAATATAGGCTCAGCCATGTCGTCTTAGTGTTCGTCCGTCCATTTGTGGAAAGCACTCCAAATTTCGAAGGAGTAATTCTTCCAATTTTACACAAATTCTTTCTATTAGTGTAGTTCGATGGGAACTAGAAATGGGTCATATCGGTCCATATTTTGATATAGCTCCCATATTAACTGATCTGCCGATTATACTTCTTGAGCCTCTAGAGAGCGCAATTCATAACCGATTTGGCTGAAATTCGTTCTATAATCTTATATAGCTGTCATATTAACCGATCTTTAGATTTGACTTTTTGAGCCTTTAGGGGACTAAATTGATAACAGATTTGGCTGAAATTTTATACCTTTGAGACATCTCCTAGTCATGACAAGTACGGTACATATCGGTCCATAACTTGATGTATCTCCTATATATTTGAAAAAGTCATTCCAAGAACTCGTCAAATGCAATCCATGATGGAAAATATACGAGTGTAAGATGCGGCCAGGCCGAAATTAACGCGCTTTTACTTGTTCATATATAGGCAGGTATAGTTCGATTCCACATTGACCGATCTACCTATTTTTGTTCTTATATCCGATTTCGCTAAAATGTGGCACAGCGAGCTGTATAAGGACCATCAAAGTTCGAATTATGTTTGGTTCTGATCGAACAAACCATGTATGGTTCAGATCAGGCCGATCGAACTTAATGCGTTTGTGCTTGTTTTCTGATATTTTCGTCTGGATTTGAACTCAGACGTTCAGCGTCATAGGCGGATCGCCACGGTGGCCTAAATTCTTCCTTGTGTAATTATAGATGGTTCTGAAGCATGGGTACTTGTGGAAGCAGATGAGGTAGTACTTCAAGTATTTGAGAGAAAGATTCTTCGTAAAATATATGAACCAGTTTGCGTTAATGGAGAATATAGGTGACGAAAGAACCACGAGCTGTATGAGCTGCATGACGACGATAGCATAGTTACACGAATCAAAATAAAACTGGCTGCGTTGGCTAGGTCATGTTGTCCGAATGGATGAAGAAGCTCCAGCAAAGAAGTCTTTTGAAGGCAAACACGGTGGTACACGCAAACCGGGAAGACCAAAGGCCCGATGGAAAGATCAAGTGATGGGAGACACCTCGAAACTTGGTGTCGGAGATTTTGGAATGACCGCAGAAGATCGAGGCGCTTGGAAAGCTATTCTACGTTCGGCTAGTGGAACAAATATTCTGTCATAGCCAATTAAAGTAAGTCGGGAGGCTTACAATAACCCACTGTTTTAAATATCAGCGAAATCGGGTAATAAATGAAGCTTTTATGGGCTTCAGACTCTTTATTGGGAGATCGGTCTATATGGTAGCTATATCTAATGGTGGTGGATATAAAAAGAAAATTTAAGGAAGGAATTCCGTGTTTCTTACAAAATTTTTAATTGTTTTCCACAACACGCACCTTAGTTGCTTCATATCTGGTATTGTGTTCTCACCTAGGTACCTAGGTAACAAATATTCTGTCATAGCCAATTAAAGTAAAGTAATAGTAATTATAGATAGTAGAAATTAATCCTCCGGATTATGTGGCGAATGCGTTCCCTAGAAGCACTGCTCATTAAATCCGGATTAATTGCGCACATCAGCTGATTTTAATGATGAGTGTAAAATTGCCTTGAAAGTCGGACCCACCAAATTAAACGTCAGACTAAATTTGTTGGATTTTTACAACAGGATTACCACCAGTTAACTCGACTCCAATTCCAATTGCGTAGAATCTTTATGAAACTCGTACACTTTACCTAGCACAATATACAGTTTTCTCTTTTTGTAACTATTTGCTCTTTCCAATCAATTCTCTCCCTCTCTCTCTCTTTGTTTTTTTTCTCTTCCACAATTTCCTATTAAATTGCTTCCGCTTTGAAAATCGTTATAATATGTGTTGAGTTATCTAGCACTCTCACAACTTCGTGTCAACGAAACTTGAAAATTTCGCCAGTCGTATGTTGCGGCTATATTTGTGTGTGGGAATGTGTGAAATTATGTTCTTTGGTGGCGCCACAACATCCGTTTTGCCGGGTGTGGTAGAAATAGGGGCCCGCACGCATTGACATACAATTCCTTACCCACACACACACTCACACACACATACAGCTATACAAACGCCCATATGCGAACATAGTCACATATACACAATTCCCCACAAAACGACAGTACAAGTTGTTTTTATTAATCAAAGTATGATTATTAAAAGATTCCTAAGGACAAGGAGCAGTTATGCATCCTACTCTCACTACTTCGTCGCTTTCTGCACCCACCTACACCTGTGACAACAAACCGCTACAGCCTTCATACACTTACTTGGCTTGTTTTCTCTATGAGAAAATATGGAAAATATTTTCATTATTGCCATTCTATTCATTCGAACTCTGAGCTATATAAATGCGTATATGCGTTACTTAACCTATGGCATGAAGGAGCCGCCCCCTCCCGTTCTCTGAAAGCCTAGCCAACATACAACGATTACCAAGCTCATGCCCGAGAATACTAATTGCCACAAATTAAATCACTTGAAATATGGACATAGAAGTAGATAAACAAGTTATCTGCCTGGATTTACCTATAGATGGAAACCTCAACGAGTAGCCCACTCTCCTTAAGTCCTTGATAGGCTGGCTCGTACATCCATACGCTTAGATGGCAGGATGATGAGCTCAAGAGTTTATGTGGTGGCTTCATTTAGCTTCAGCGCTTGAAGCACTTGGGCAATATGTTGACGTTTTTTTTCTTCTTCTTTTGTTTTCCTACTTTTTTCTCTGCCAATATTATCTCAGACAACCTTGTTAAGCCCTCCATCCTGCAATGAATGCAAGGAGGGGACAACAAGGGATCCACGGACAGACGAATGGGGAAAAATTCTAATCATTGATAATTGTATCGTTGGTCGAGCGTACAAACATACAGTTTCCCAGTTTCCCTTACCTACCTAAGACATTGGCACTCCATGCTTTCAGAAGACATAACATCTTGAACGTTTCTACGCCCCTCACGTACTGTGCCACCCTTGCCATACCTAGGTAAGTGCTGTTTCCTTGTTCCTTGACTTGGACTTGCGGTGTCTGTTGCCTGCAGTGTCGATGTGCTGCTGCTATCGACAACCATCTGTTTGTGTGTTTCCGTGGGTGTGTGTGTGTGGTTGTGTTTTAGACCAGCCTGTGCTGGAATGTGTGAATTATTACAAACAGCTTTGGGGCGTACAGATATCAGTGATGGTTCACTAAATACATAATAAAATATAATAAATGAAACACAAAAGCATAGCACCAGAGAATTGCTCTACTCTGTCCCTTGAAGGAGCTGTGGGAAAAAAAAACTCGAGAAAAAAACTATAAAACGATTTGGATAAAATCTTAAGGCAACAACAACTACAACAGCAACCAGCACCAGCATCCAAACGAACACTCTAGCATCTGTAGTCTGCCTCAGTCACAAGTCACATGGTAAGCATGTTGCTGACACACGCACATACTCTTTACACTGAAGCAACATGTTGTTATGCTCTCTATGCTCTTTGGAAAAAATTGAAGCTCTTTTTAAAAGAGAAATGTTTGTATGAGTTATCAAAATACAAACTCTTGAAATGTTTGGCAACATTGTTTCACTACAAAGAGCCGAATATCAGCAAAATCAAACAGAAAAAATATGAAATTCAAATAGAAATGAAACAATATTGTTAACCATAATGGAATATTTGCCGCCTAATGAGATATTTGCTGGCAATTTTAACCTGCCAGTTTTGTTTAAGCCAAAACAACAACAAAAATTAAACTTTCTATAAGTAAATTTATTTTGGGCAAAACATTGGGGGCTTTCTTTCATGTAGGAATTTAAGAGAATACAATTTTTAGACGATATAATCTGGGAGAATGTAAACCATTTTTCAATCCAGAAATTTATGCAGCTATGGCCAAATATGGTCTGTTGTGGATCATATCCTGCACAAATGTAGAGAAATCTGATACAACGGACTGTTCTAAATTTCATTAAAATCGGGTAAAAACGTTCCTGTAATATTTCGAAATCGGATAATTTTCCCGTTTGTATTGAGTTAAGACACTATACAAGACACTGATACTACCCGTGCTGTTATATGGTTCTGAAGCATGGGTACTTGTGAAAGCCGATGAGGCAGTACTTGGAGTATTTGAGAGAAAGATTCTTCGTAAAATACATGGACCAGTTTGCGTTAACGGAGAATATAGGCGACGTATGAACCACGAGCTGCATGAGCTGTATGACGACGATAGCATAGTTACACGCATCAAAATACAACTGGCTTCGTTGGCTAGGTCATGTTGTCAGAATGGATGAAGAAGCTCCAGCAGAGAAGTCTTTTGAAGGGAAACACGGTGGTACACGCAAACCGGAAAGACCAAAAGCCCGATGGAAAGATCAAGTTGTGGGAGACACTTCGAAACTTGGTGTCAGAGATTTTAAAATGAGCGCAGAAGATCGAGGAACGCTATTCTACGTTCGGCTAGTGGAACAATTATTCTGTCATAGCCAATTAAAGTAAGTAAGTAATGAGTTAAGACCTTAAATCAGCAACTCAGACTATATGGGGCTATGGCTACTACAAAATATAGTCCCAATGTCGAACTTAACTTGCCTTAGTTAAAACGTAAAAGTAAAACAAGTAAAAAGGCATTAAGTTCGGCCAGGTGGAATATTGGATACCCACCATCTCGGGTATGCAAATGCAAATTTTGCCAATGACCATTCCACCAAGGAACAGGGGCAAACTTCTCACATATCAATGAGTGCAGTCCGATTCAAGTTTAAGCTCAATGACAAGGGGCCTCCTTTTTATAGCCGAGTCCGAACGGAGTGCCGCATTGCGACACCTCTTTGGAGAGAAGTTTTATATGGCATAGTACCTCACAAATGTTGCATTAGGAGGAGAAAACCACCGCTGAAAATTTTTTCTCGCCAGGATTTGAACCCAGACGTTCAGCGTCATAGGCGGACATGCTAACCTCTGCGCTACGGTGGCCTCCACCCATTCTCGGGTATATATATTTAAACCCCCTTTCGTCACAATCCGCTGAAAATTGGATAACTTATGAACTTCAGACCTTTAACCGGAATATCGGCCTATATGACAAGTATATCTGAATACAGTCCGATCTAAACCATACTTGATCAGATGTTGGGAAGCGTAAAACTACTCACTGTTTCAAATTTCAGCGAAATCGATTAAAAAATAAAGCTTTTATGGGCTTCAGAACCTTTATCGGGAGATCGGTCTGTATGGCAGCTATATCTAAATATAGTCCGATCAGAACCATATTAGGGACAGATGTCGGGAGACTTAAAACTACCCAAGGTTTCAAATTTCAGCGAAATCGGGTAATAATTATAGCTTTTATGGGCTTCAGACCCTAAATCGGGAGATCGATCTATACAGCAGCTATATCTAAATATAGTCCGATCCGAACCATATTTAGGATAAATGTCGGGAGACCTAAAACTATATAAAGCTTTTATGGGCTTCAGACCCTTTATCGGCAGATCGGTATATATGGTAGCTCTATATAAAAATAGTCCGATCTGAACATTATTTGGGTCAGATATCAGGAGGCTTGCAGCAACTCACTGTTTCAAATTTCAGCGAAATCGGATAAAAAATAAAACATTTATGGGCATTAAACCCTTTATCGGCAGATCGGTCAATATAGCAGCTATATCTAAATATGGTCCGATTTGGCCCCTTCAAGAACTTAACCAACGTGTATCAAAACGACGTATCTGTGCCAGCTCAATATCTCAATTTTTGAAGGTGATTTTGTAGAGTGATTGCAACAGACGGTCCGCACACGGACATCGTTAAATCGTCTTAGAATTTTACGACGATCCGAAATATACATACTTTGTAGGGTCGGAATTTGATATTTCGATGTGCTGCAAATAGAATGACTAAATGAATATACAAACAGATCGCAGTCACTGGGCTCTCAATGAAAACTCTCAGGCCCACTCTGTCCTCTAGCTTTGATCCATCCGTGTAACATGATCTTCCAAATGGCAATACTAGGGTTCCGTCAATCCAAGACTGTGCCGATGGCAGCAGTGCCTCGCACTCGACTTCAAGGTTCATCTCAGCTATCCGACCGTAAACCTCTTCCCTTCCTTCCAGGTTTCCTATCGTCAGCTCGATTATTCCGCGATGGTCCCATCCCATCCTCATCCTCAATCCATTCTCCCATCGCCTTAAGTCACATAGCCACAGTGGCTGCCTCACACTTCATCTGTATGTCAATGGATCGGATATCTAGAATAGTCTCCAGTGCCCTAGTGGGCGTGGTCCTTATCGCTCCGCCTATGCCAAGACAACATGTTCTCTAAACCTGATACTTGGCTGAACCGATTTTCTTAAAATGTTCATAGATTGTGTACGTTTGTCTGGAAGGAAACATAGGCTATATAATTTTTTGATATCGGGTGGAGGTGGACCCTCCCCTTTACCGCCGAAACGCCACCCATATCTGAAAGTGGTCCAATGGGCACAATAAGGGTATCAAATGAAAGTTATTGGAGACCAGAAATCGAATATGGTATTAACATTTGGGTCCAAGTACCCAGCGGGCCAACGCCACCCAATCCGATTCCGATTCAAGTTTAAACTCAATGATAAGGGATCTTTTTTTATAGCCGAGTCCGAACGGCGTCCCGCAGTGCTACACCTTTTTGGGAAAATTTTTTATATGATCATGCTTGGCATTGTACCTCGCAAATGTTGCCAAAATTAAGAGGGGATAAACACTGCTTTGTCCGATGTTCTCGCCAAGATTCGAACGCGTTCAGCGTCATAGGCTACAATGGCACGAATTCGATATCAGCATTCAGGGCGAAGTGTCTACACCCTAAAAAAATATTAGAGAGTTAAAGAAGGCGCAGAGGAGAGGGCCCGATTCGGCTAGTATGCCATATGCAAGAGCATTTCGGCCCTTCTGTACACCTCGTTCGGATCCTTACATCGTCTGGTTCAAATCCCTCCTCAGTCAGCATCCGTAATAGGTCATTTATGGTGGTCACCCATAAGAGTGGCGATAAAATGCCACCCTGTGGCGTGCCCTGTGCCACTTTCTCCCTTATATTTATGTCATGGAACACACAATTTATCCACCTGTTCCTTAGCATATTGTTTATCAAGTCTCTAAGAACCGCGTCCACCCGGTACTGGTCTAAGGATAGGATCAGTGTGTCGGTCCGCACATTGTTCAAAACCCCCACGATGTCAATGCATACCGCCGGTGTGTACGTTTTAGCATCGAAGGATTCTTCTATTTTATGCACAACCTCGGGCAGGGCAGTCTCCACCGACCTTCCCCTGTCATAGGCATGCTGTTTGTATTTGAGCAGTTCTCTGGATGTCCTACATGGTGTCCACAATACGTTCCATGGTTTTAAGTAGAAAGGACGTAAGGCTTATGGGTCTGTAGGACTTTGGTATCGCATAACTTGCCTTGCCGGGCTTGGTTATAAACACCACCCTTGCCTCCTGCCAGGCTTTCAGAGTATATGCAAATCCTAGGCACGCTGTAAAAATTTTGGCCTGATGGGGCGCCAAATAGCCTGCCTCTTTTTATAGTAACGCCGGAAATATTCCATCAGGTCCGGGTGACTTAAATGGTTTGAAGCTCCTCAAGAATTCCCACACCATAAATTCCCTAATTATAAACTCTCGATCTATGTCATTATTCCAAGATTCCGGTGTCTCCGTGAGTCCCTACGTATCCTGGAGAAAATGGGTTTTCATTAAAAGCCTCAACATGTCCTCCGTTTTCTCTGCTCTCAAATCGGACAATTCAAATATTCAAAATTTCAATTCAATAGATTAGTTTATATAAGAGCTACACATATATATGTCAGTTTTTAACCCAATTTGGACGGTACTTGGCACTAATCTCTCGATTAGTCTTCTGAGATCTCTGAAACTTAAATTTTTTCCGGAATTGGTAGAAATCTACATAAAGTACATATTAAATCTTCATTTTAATTCACTTATGTAAATTGATAGCAATTCTAGGTGGTTTCGATGAATTAGCGAACGAATCGGGCGACAATATACTAGTGTTTATAACATATTACTTTGAAAATGTTGACAACAAAATACCACTACCACCTTCTTTAAACACATACCAATCAAACGTCATTAGGCCTTAGCAATATTATTATGGCAACATAATGTCTCTTCAGCATAAAATATGTCATACACATATGTTTCAGAAACATTGCTCAATTAAAATGCGTCGCATATAGTATACATGTTGCTAGCAACTCTTACAACATCACCAGCAGCTGAATCTGCAAATGTTTATATGTTTTCTCAGCATCCTTGGAGAGTACATAACCTTACCTAACTGAGTTGTAAAAACGTAGAATCTGCATACCTTCATTCATGCAGGCTGGCCGACTGACTGACTGCCCCGGCTGAATGTAAGCCGAACAATTTTAATTGTATTATCAAACGTAGCTGTTTTGCTCTCTTTCTCTCTTACTCTCCGACACCCTCTCCCCTTATCCCTAGGTGTTGGCTGCCACTGTTGATATTTATGGAGTGGTTGGTGGCCTATGTTGGGTGATTACCATCATATTACTGCGTTTCCTACATCTGCTCGACGGTTCTACAAGGAAGGCAGGGTGGAGAGTGGCGCAGGATTTTATGCCACTGCCGGCTATTTTTTCTGCTGGCACATAACAAATAGGCGAAGAGTTCGGGCAGTCGTTTTTATCAGTATTTCAAATAGAATATTAGAATATTTATTTATTTACCGCCAGTTCGTTTCGCTTCATTTTTTCCATTTTGGAAATTAATGCGTTGATGAACGGAGTGATTGGTATGCGGTGAAATTTATGACCACTTCAAATTTATGGTCAATGGCCTGATTTGAAAATTATGTTAGAATTTATTATTCGCATTTAGTATTTTCTCATCTGCTTTGGATTTTTAATTTTTAGTGGTGGGCTTGATGTTGCAGCAGACTGCTATCATACAGACCACTGACACAGTTTCATTACAAAAGAGATTTTTTCACACACAGAAACAAATACTAACACAAATGAATATGAAATACATTTTGGCTGCTAATCAATCAATCAGTCAAGCCAGCCTGCCTGCCATCACATGAAGTTTATGGACAGTTCAAAGTTACACTTCAAATGAATGGTACTTGGGGGTCAATTGAAAAATTAAAATTTCAGTGCAATCCATTGTGGTGGAAATTTGTGGTTTTTTCCTCTAAATAATAATGCATTGGTAAGAGATTAATGTGGGAAATGGTTTCGGGATAACACATTTGGGATAATTCTAATTGGAAATGTATTAAGTAAGAGGGAAATTATTTTATAGTTCTACACTTGGCATGTCGATTTAATGCGGAAACCTGAACATTAGGAATATTTTTGGAGCTCTGTAATTCAGTCTTCTGTGGCATGTGGTAATTTTACTCTGAGCTGAGCAGATGTAAATGACGACGCTTGTCCTGCAAAATCCATCACTTAAAAACTCTTGGAAATTGTTATGAGAATGATTTAATTGTTATGGAAAACTGATGGCATAACGATTGGCTTATGAAAGGTTAGGTTTTGAGTGGCAGTGTTCCATCAGACTCAGATAGACGTTTTTGTCTATTGTAATACCACATGAACAGAAGAAGGAAGATGACTTCTTGTTCCTTCCGTTGAACCATCCACATCGCTTTAAAAAGCTCAACAACTTGCCAATGCTCATATACGCTAAATCAGACAGGTTCTCATTTCCTTGAGAAGTGGCCTTGTCCTGAAAACTTAGCCTCATGTCGCTAGAGGCATACCCACAGATTCTAGCTTCCCTGGAATGTGTAAGGTTGTTCCTAGTCTCGCAGGCTCGTCCGTTTTACAATTATCTGACATATCTCTGTGACCCGGCAACCAGAACAGAAAAATTTTAAACTGTTCAGACATCTCGTTAAGAGATCTGCAAAAGTCGAGGGCGATTTTCGTGTTCAGAAACACGTTCCCCAGATATTAAGGCCAATCTTCGTTATGATATGACTGCAAGGATCTCCGCTTGATACATCTTTTCGATACGACCAGTTCTAGATCTTTGGAGCCCACCTAGTCGACTAGTTTGGAACCATCTGCATAAAAAACAAAACAGGTGAATTTTGAACTGTTCAGACATCTCGTTAAGAGATCTGCAAGAGTCGAGGGCGATTTTTGGGCTCAGAAACACGTTCTGCAGGGATTTATTTACTGCCTGGCTATCTGCTTTGCACCTTTTCGATATGACCAGTACTTTAGAACCCACCTGGTCGTCTAGTTTGGAATCATTCGCATAAAAGTCTATGTAACTTCTATTACCAGCGATATCGTTGTTCCAATCGGATCTATCAGGAATAGTGGCACATTATTATACCCACCACCGTAGAATAGGGGGTATATTCATTTAGTCATTCCGTTTGCAACACATCGAAATATGATCTTCCGACCCCACAAAGCATATATGTTTCGGATCGTCGTAAAATTCTAAGACGATTTAACCATGCCCGTGTGTCTGTCCGTCCGTCTGTTGTAATCACTCTAGAGGCTTTAAAAATTGAGATATTGAGCTGAAATTTGGCACAGATACGTTTTTTTGATGCACGTTGGTTAAGTTCTTGAACATGCCAAATCGGACCATATTTGGATATAGCTGCTATATAGACCGATCTCCCGATAAAGGGTCTAATGCCCATAAAAGCTTCATCTTTCATGCGATTTTGCTGAATTAAACGATTAAATAGTGAGTAGTTTTAGGCTTCCCAACATTTGACTCAAATATGGTTCAGATCGGACTATATTTAGATATAGCTACCATATAGACCGATCTCCCGATAAAGGGTCTGAAGCCCATAAAAGTTTTATTTATTACACGATTTCTCTGAAATTTGCAACAGTGAGTTATTTTAGGCCTCCCGACATCTGACCTAAATATGGATTACATCGGTCCATATTTTTAGGTATAGCTGCCATATAGACCGATCTCCCAATAAAGGGTCTGAAGGCCATAAAAGCTTTATTTATTATCCGATATCGCTGAAATTTAAAACAGTGGCTTATCTTAAGCCTCCCGATATCTGAACCAAATGCAATTCAGATCGGACTATATTCAGATATAGCTGCCATATAGACCGATCTCCCGATAAAGGCCATAAAAGCTGTACTTGTTATCCATTTCGCTGAAATTTGGAATAGTGCGCAGTTTTAAGCCTCCCAACATTCGACCCAAATATGGTATAGATCGGACTATATTTAGATATCGCTGGTATATAAACCGATCTGCCGATAAAGGGTCTGAAGCCCATAAAAGCTTTAGTTTTTAACTGATTTTGCTAAAATTTGAAACAGTGAGTTATTTTTAACCTCCTGACTCCCGACCTAAATATGGTTCAGATCGGTCTATATTGCAGCTATATCTAAATATAATATGACATATATCATATCTGGGTCAGAGAGGCTTAAAAACAACTCACTGTTTCCAATTTCAGCGAAATCGGGTAATAAATTAATCTTTTTTGGGTTTCAGACACTAAATCGGCAGATCGGCCTTCATGGCAGCTATATCTATACATAGTTCGATCTGAACCATATTTGGGGCGGATGTCTGGAGACTTACAACAACTCACTGTTTCAAATTTCAGCGAAATCGGGTAATAAATGCACCTTTTCCGGGCTTCAGACTCTTAACCGGCAGATCGGTCTACATGGCAGCTATATCTTAATATAGTCCGATCTGAACACTATTTGAGTTAGTTTGTTTGTTTGTCGGTATGTTTGTTTGTTCCGTATATATTGTGTAGGTTGGTCTGGAAGGAAACAAAGGCTATGTAATTTTTTGATATCGCAAGGGGGGCGGCCCTTCCCCCTTACCCCAAAAGTACTACCCATAAATAAAAGTGGACCGATCGGGACAATATGGGATTCAAATGAAAGGTATTCAAGAGTAGAGTACGAATTTCATAATAAAAGTTGGATCCAAGTATCTGGGGCCGCCCCAGCCCCAAAAACCCCACTAAAATAGGTTTATTTGACGATCATGACAATATGGGACTCAAATGAAAGGTATTCGGGAGAAGATTACGAATATGGTTAGGAAGTAGGAATAGGCTTTAAAATTTATTGATAACGGAAGCAGGGGGACCCTCCACCGTTACCCGAAAAACACCACTCAAAATAAAAAGTGGACCGATAAGGACAATATGGGTATCAAATGAAAAGTATGCGGGAGTAGATAACGTATCTGGCACACAAATTCATGTCGAAGTATAGCGCGTCATCCCACCCCCACATAAATGCCCAAAATGGGCACATTACCCAATCACTGATATATATGGTCGGGTTGTTCCTTCCGTATAGACTGAAAAAGGGCCGAACCGATTTTCTCGAAATGTTCGTATATTGTGTGGGTTGGTCTGGAATGAAAGATAAGCTATATAATTTTTCGATATCGTAAGGGGGACGGACCCTCCCCCTTATGCCAAAAACACAACCCAAAATCAAAAGTTGACCGATCGGGACAATATAGGTATCAAATGAAAGGTGTTGGGGAGTAGAATACAAATATGGTGGAGGCCACCGTTGTGCAGAGGTTAGCACGTCCGCCTATGACGCTGAACGCCTGGGTTCGAATCATGGCGAGACTATCAGAAAAAAATTTCAGCGGTGGTTTTCCCCTCCTAATGCTGGCAACATTTGTGAGGTACTATGCCATGTATAACTCTCCCCAAAGAGGTTTCGCACTGCGGCGCGCCGTTCGGACTCGGCTATAAAAAGGAGGCCCCTTATCATTGAGCTTAAACTTGAATCGGACTGCACTCATTGATATGTGAGAAGGTTCAGTGGAAGGTTCATGGGCAAAATTTGCAAATTTTGAATACAAATATGATATTAAAATTTAAGTCTAGGTACCCATCGGGCCGCCCCAACCTGAAAACTTCCCCAAATAGACATATTGGACATTCATTTCAATATGGGGCTCAAATGAAAGATATTCGGGAGTAGATTTCGAATCTGGCATACAAAATCAGGTCGAAATATAGGAGGTCACGCCACTCTTCAAAAACGCCATTAGACCCATTATGACTATATGATACTTGGCTAAACCGATTTTCTTAAATTTCTTAGTATGTTTGTTTGGAAGGAAACATAGGCATAACCCCAAATACCCCCAAATGGGCATATTAACTGACCATGGCTATATGGGACTCAAATGAAAGTTATTAGGGAGTAGATTACGAATATGACATAGAAATTTGCGTTCAAGAGGCGCTTCTCCTCCTAAAGATACGTCAAATGGGTTATTTGATCCATTATGACAATATTTTTTCAGCGGTGGTTATCCCCTCACCAAATGCTGGCAACATTTGTGAGTATTTCAGCCAAGTACAACTTCTCAACCAAGAGGTGTCACTTTTCAGCGACACGCCGTTTGGACTCGGCATAAAACCGGAGGTCCCCTTATCATTGAGCTTATCATTTGAAACGGGCAGCACTCAATTGATATTGTGAGAAGTTAATTTCCCTCTAATTTGTTCCGCAATGGGATGTTTGGGAAACATTAAAGCACATGACAATATGGGACTCAAATGATAGGTATTTGAGAGTAGAAAACGAATTTGATATCCAATTTTGGAGCCAAGTGTTTTGGGTTAAGCCCTAAAGCACTCTCCAAACTGAACTTCTTTTCCGTTGGGAATAAAGAACGAATGTGATATATATTGGGTTGCCCAGGTATATATTGGGTTGCCAAAAGTAATTGCGGATATAGTCGGCGTTGACAAATTTTTTTCACAGCTTGTGACTCTGTAATTGCATTCTTTCTTCTGTCAGTTATCAGCTGTTACTTTTAGTTTGCTTTAGAAAAAAAATGTAAAAAAGTATATTTGATTAAAGTTCATTCTAAGTTTTATTAAAAATGCATTTACTTTCTTTCAAAAAATCCGCAATTACTTTTTGGGCAACCCAATATTTCCAGCGCAAAGAGCCGGTGGCCGCCCCAGCCCCAAAACAACATGGCGATATGGGACTCAAATTAAAGGGATTTGGAAGTGCAGCACGAGGTTGATTTCCATATTTGAGTCGAAATGTCTGAGGTGCCATCCCTCCCCTAAAAAGCATTTCTCATTACCCTAATTTTTAAAAACACCAGAAACCGAGAAGGGTCAAACTTCTGACACACCAATGAGCGCTTTCCGATTCAAGTTTAAACTCAATGATGAAGGACCTTTTTTATAGCCGTATCCGAACGGTGTTCCGCAGTGCGACACCTCTTTGGGGAACATTTTTTTTAAAATGACCATGCATGGCATTGTACCTCGCGAATGTCGCCACCGCTGTGCCAATTACGGCCTAAATCAGTCTATAACCTGATTTATCACCCCTATAAACCGGTCTCCTGATTATCCTTGTTCGGTTTCTAGAAGCTTTAATGTATGTATGTGGAACAAAATTATGCCCTTCAACTAAATTTAGCAGAATTCTGTTGATGGGTTCTCAGGATCCCGCCCGGCCGAACTTAACGCCTTTTCACTTGTTGCTATTCATAGCAACCTTGTTATTTAAAGCGCATTTCAGCTTAGCTTTATGTATTCTACCACAATTATCCCCATTGTATATCTCGTCCGTTTCATTCTTATAACATGCCACATGGCTGTTATAAATAAATTTATAATTACATTTAAAAAATTTACATATTCGATGAAAATACTCGTACAGAATTTTATCCAACAAAAAAGGGTCTGCTCCAATGATAAACGGCAGGTTAATGCCACACAACCTCTGCACACTAAATCCATATACACTCGTGCATACATGCGATCGTATCTCGGTTCGATTTGTTTTTATTTGTACTTTTGGTTGCTAGCAAAATGATGGATTTGTTTACTTTTTGTAGAATTAAATAAATTTGTGTGCTATTTCCGTTGTTTTTATGCGTTTTTGGCAAATTAAGTACAAAATTTAATTAAACTCATATCAAGCGAAACACATACCAAATCCATATACCCAATGCACATGCATATACACATCGATACATAGGGCATTGTCCATCCATCCATCCATCGAAGCATTTCCATAAATATTTGCCATCAGCATAGGGCGACAGTTAAAATTTTAATAGATTAAAATTCACACACAACTACTATCTATGGTACATCTACATAGAATTACCTTATGCGTGTGTGTGTGTGTGTATGTTTGTGGGCTTTGTGTGTGTGTGTATTAATGTTGATACGCACAAAGGACAAATATCTACAACCACATAGGTCCATTAAATAAAACATAAATAGATGCAATGATAGATATCCCAACATAGATAAATCCCAGAATTCTCGGAATAAATCACTGCGGTTGGATTTTTGTCATGCATCATTTGTGCAAATTCCCAATGCATTTCCCACCATTTATTCTTTCGCCCCTGCGGCACCTCCTCTTATCACTATCATCATCATCACATTGCATTAGGCTTTTCTATGACGAGTGGCTGCGGGCGTATGTGTGTGTGTGTATGCTTACCTCAGTGTACGTTTGAGTGTCTATGTGCCTTTTGTATTATTGGGAATAGAAATAAATGAAATAATTAAAGTTCGTCCGCCTATTTGTCCGGCCGCTAAGAAGAGGAAAACCATGGGTAAACGATATACCGACACAGCAATAGTAGACTTGAATAGATACACAGTGGATAAGAGAACTAAAATTTATATGCCAAGGGCTTAAGATTTACGCTCTGTTAGAAATTTTTAAGTTGTGCAAAGCGATGTTTGCAGACAACAGAAAAAAGAACATGAAATGTATCAATTAAAATTTGCCATATCGCTTTGTTTTGACACCTCATTTGGCTAAAATATTTGTATACGGAATACAATGATTACAAATAAGTAAAAAGGCGTTAAGTTCGGCCAGGCCGAACTTTGGATACCCAGCACCTCGGGTATATATGTAAACCAACTTTCATCAAAATTCGGTAAAAATTTCATACCTTATACTCATATACCTCATACCGATCTGAACTATATACGACACGCATGTCGAAAAGCCGAACATTAGTCACTGTGTCAAATTTCAGTGAAAACGGATTATAAATGCGCCTTTTATGGGGCCAAGACTTTAAATCGAGATATCGGCCTACATGGCAGCTATATCCAAATCTGGACCGATTTGGGCCAAGTTGCATAAACATGTCGAATAGCCTAACACTAAGCACTGTCCCAAATTTCGGCGAAATCGGACAATAAATGCCTCTTTTATGGGCCCTAAACCTTAAATCCAGAGATCGGTCTATATGGCAGCTATATTCAAATCTGGACCGATCTGTGCGATATTGCAGAAGTATGTCAAGGGGCTTAACTTAACTCACTGTTCCAAATTTCGGCGACATCGGGCATTTTATTGGCCCAAAACCATAAATCAAGAAATCGGTCTATATGGCAGCTATATCCAAATTTGAACCGATCTGGACCAAATTGAAGAAATATGTCAAAGGGCCTAACACAACTCACTGTCCCAAATTTCAGCACAATCGGATAATGAATGTGGCTATTATGGACCTTACACCATAAATCGGTGGATCGATCTATATGGCAGCTATATCCAAATCTAGACTGATCTGAGCCAAATTAACGAAGGATGTCGATGGGCCTTGCACAATTCACTGTCCCAAATTTCATCAAAATCGGATAATAAATGTGGCTTTTATGGGCCTAAGACCCTAAACCGGAGGATCGGTCTATATGGCAGCTATATCCAAATCTGAACCGATCTGGGCCAATTTAACGAAGGATGTCGATGGGCCTTACACAATTCAATGTCCCGAATTTCATCAAAATCGGATAATAAATGTGGCTTTTGTGGGCCTAAGACCCTAAATCGGAGGATCGGTCTATATGGCAGCTATATCCAAATCTGAAGCGATCTGGACCAAATTGACAAAGGATGTCGAAGGGCCTAACACAACTCACTGTCCCGAATTTCAGTGGAATCGGATACAAGATGTGGCTTTTATGGCCCTTAGACCCTAAATCGGAGGGTCGGTCTATATGGCAGCTATATCCAAATCTGAACCGATCTGAACCAAATTGACAAAGGATGTCGAAGGGCCTAACGCAACTCACTGTCCCAAATTTCAACAAAATCGGATAATAAATGTAGCTTTTATGGGCCTAAGACCCTAAATCGGCGGATCGGTCTATATGGGGGCTATATCAAGATATAGTCCGATATAGCCCATCTTCGAACTTAACCTGCTTATGAACAAAAAAAGAATCTGTGCAAAATTTCAGCTCAATATCTCTATTTTTAAAGACTGTAGCGTGATTTCAACAGACAGACGGACGGACGTACGGACATGTCCAGATCGTCTTAGATTTTCACGCTGATCAAGAATATATATACTTTATAGGGTCGGAAATGGATATTTCGATGTGTTGCAAACGGAATGACAAAATGAATATACCCCCATCCTTCGGTGGTGGGTATAAAAACACACACCGAATCCGGTGTAGGTTTAGATACCTGGAAACCGGGTTTAAAGATTTTCACACCCATCACCGAAGAATGAGGGTATACTTATTTTTTCAACGTATATATATTCTTGATGGTCGTATCAATCTAGAACGATCTATCCATGTCCGTCTGTCTAAGTAAAAAAGTCCGGCCGTGTCGAATCTTAGGAACCCACCACCATGGAATCTGATAAAAATGTCCAGAAAAAAAATTTAGTTGTAGGCCATAATTGTACTCTACGTACCAAATCGGGCAATAATTACGGATTCCAAGGTGCTCCAGATGTGAAATCCAGAGATCGATTTATATGAGAGCTATATCCGGTTATACACCGATTTGGACCGTACTGGGCATATTTGTTGGAATCGTAACAGATGCGCAAAATCTTATCCAAATCGGATTACAATTGCGGCTTCCAGGCGCTCAAGATGTCAAATCGGGAGATAGGGTTATAATGAAGCTAACCAGGCTATGGAGGCCACCGTAGCTTTGAGGTTAGCATGCGCCTATGACGCTGAACACCTGGGTTCAAATCTTGGCGAAAAACAGAAACAACTTTTCAGCGGTAGGAACCCACCACCATGGATTCCGCTAAAAATTTCCAGAAAAAAAATTTAGTTGTAGGCCATAATTATACTCTACGTACCAAATCGGGCAATAATTACGGATTCCAAGGGGCTCCAGATGTGAACTCCAGAGATCGATTTATGTGAGAGCTATATCAGGTTATACACCGATTTGGACCGTACTGGGCATATTTGTTGGAATCGTAACAGATGCGCAAAATCTTATCCAAATCGGATTACAATTGCGGCTTCCAGGCGCTCAAGATGTCAAATCGGGAGATAGGGTTATAATGAAGCTAACCAGGCTATGGAGGCCACCGTAGCGTAGAGGTTAGCATGCGCCTATGACGCTGAACACCTGGGTTCAAATCTTGGCGAAAAACAGAAACAACTTTTCAGCGGTGGTTGTCCCCATCAAATGCTGGCGACATTCGTGAGGTACCAAACCATGTAAAAACTTCTAACCAAAAGAGGTGTTGCACTGCAACACGCCATTCGGACTCGACTATAATAAAGAGGTTTCTTATTGATCTTAAACATGAATCGGACAGCACTCATTGATATGCGAGAAGTTTGCCCTTGTTGTTTTGTGGAATGATCATGGGCTAATTTGCAATTTGCATATCAGGCTATAGACCGTTATAAACTGAGCTTGGCTCGGTTGTTGGAAGTTGTAAAAGAATACTATATGAAAAATTTTAGGAAAATCGGTAAATAGGTATATCGATTTATACGGAAGCTATATCATAGTAGCATAGTTGCCAAAGTTGGGCCGTACTAATTTTAGCCAAATCAGACAAAAATATCGCCTTCCAGGAACTCCAGACTTGAAAACAACAGATCGGTTAATATGGGAGCAATAATCGAATCTAAACCGATATGGTCCATTTCCAATCCCCAACGACCGACATCAACAAGAAATACAATATCTGTGCAAAATTTCAAGCGGCTGGCTATACACATTTAACCGCTTTCGTGATTTCGACAGAGGATGGACGGACGGACAACAGATGGCTAGATCGACTAAGTATGTGGAGGCGATCAAGAATATATATACATTATGGGGACGCAGGTCAATATTTCGAGGTATTACATACGGAATGATGATTATAACAAGTAAAAATTTCTTAAGTGCGGCCGGGCCGAACTTTGGATACCCACCACCTTGGGTATATATGTGAACCCCCCCTTTTGTCACAATCCGGTGAAAATTGGATAACTTAAGCACCCAAATTCGGCACGGACATTGAGTGGTCTATTATATATAAGTCACTGTTCAATTTTGTAGAAAAAAATATCGGTCTTTTTGGCAGCTATATCCAAATATAAAATTATCTGAACCATATTAAGGTCGGATATCCGAAGTCTCAGAAAAGCTCACTGTTTAAAATTTCAGCGAAATCGGGTAATAAATAAAGCTTTTAAGGGCTTCAGACCCTTTATCGGCAGATCGGTCTATATGGCAGCTATATCTAAATATAGTCCGATCCAAACCATATTTGAGGCGGATGTCGGGAGACCTAAAACTACTCACTGTTTCAAATTTCAGCAAAATCGGGTAATTAATAAGGCTATTATTGGCTTTAGACCTTTTATCGGGAGATCGGTCTATATGACAGTTATATCTAAATATAGTCCGATATGAACCATATTAAGGTTCGAAGTTGGGAGGGCTGAAGCTACTCACTGTTTCAAATTCCAGCGAAATCGGTTAAAAAATAAAACTTTTATGGGCTTCAGACCCCTTATCTGAGGATCGGCCTATATGGCAGCTATATCTAAATATGGTCCGATCTGAACCATGCTTAAGTCAGATGTCGGGAGGTCTAAAATAACCCACTGTATGAAATTTCAAAGAAATTGGGCAATAAATAAAGCATTTATGGGCTTCCGACCCTTTATCGGCAGATCGGTCTACATGGCAGCTATATCTAAATAAAGTCCGATCTGAACCATATTTGGGTCAGATGTCGGGAGGCCTAAAACTACTTACTGTTTCAAATTTCAGCAAAATCGGATGAAAAATGCTTATGGGCATTATACCCTTTATCGGAAAATAGGTCTATACAACAGCTATATCCAAATATGGTCCAATTTGGCCCGTTCAAGAACTTAACCAGCATGCATCAAAAAGACGACTCTGTGCCAAATTTCAGCTCAATATCTCAATTTTTGAAGGCTCTAGAGTGATTTCAACAGACGGACGGACAGACACACGGACATCGTTAAATCGTCTTAGAATTTTACAACGATCTGAAATATACATACCTTGTAGGGTCGGAAATTCATATTTCGATGTCTAAATGAATATACACCTATCCTATGGTAGTGGGTATAAAATTAGAGAGATTAAGCTAAAATTTTGCACACATTCTTCTTTTATCCATAGGCACGTTAAATTCGAAGATGGCCTATATCTTGATATAGCCCCCATGTAGACCGATCTTCCGACTTAAGTTCTTGGGCGCTTAAGTGCGCATGTATTATCCGATTTCGCTAAACTTTGGCACAGTGAGCTGCGCTATGCTTCCAACATCCCTGTACAATATGGACTACATCAGTCTATATTTGGATGTAGATGCCATATATACCGATTTATCAATTTAAGGTATTACGCTTCTAAAGGGCGTTTTCATACCCGACCACCATAGGATAGGGGGTATATTCATTTAGTCATTTCGTTTGCTACACATCGAAATATACATTTCGTGTGTCTATCCGTCCGTGTATATCCGTCAGCTGTAATCACGCTACAGTCTTTAAAAATTTGGAATATTCAGTTTAAATTTTGTACAGACGCGTATTTCTTCAATACGTAGGTAAAGTTCTTGAATGGACCTAGTAGGACTTTATTTGAATATAGCTGCTGCTGAAGTTTGAAACAGGAAGTTGTACTAAGGGCCTCGTTATTTAAATCTATAATGGCCCATTAGACACCATATTTACATATAGCTGCCACATTGTCCGACATGCCGGTTTAGGGTCTCAAGCTCGTAGGAGGTGGTGAATTTAGAAATAGGGAGATGTTTTAGGCCTCCGGACTTAAATATGGTTAAGATCGGACCATATTTAGATATTGTATATCTGTCATATAAACCGATCTGCCCATAAGAACCGTAACTATTTATTATTCGATTTCGATGAAATTTGAAACAGTGTGTTGTTTTGAGCCTTCCGTCGTCACACCTTAATATGGTTCAGATCGTACTATATATAGATATAGCTTTCTTAGAGAGCGATCTACCGATTTAGTGTCTTAAGTCCATAAAAGCCGCAATTATTGTGCGATTTCGCTGAACGGTGACTGTGGCTTGTGTAAGAGTTCTCGGGACCTGAGTCAAATGTGATCTGGACCAGCCCCCATTTGCATATAACCATGGATATGGTACTGGAGTTGCTATAAAAGAGAATGGTTAATTTATCAATGATGGTGGGTATAAAAAGTCCTGCAAGGCTGAACTTAACACTTAATATGTTTTTACTTGTTATTATTCGATTTCGTTGAAATTTGGGGTTGTGTTAGACCCCTCAAAGTTTGTATCAAGTATGGCCTAGATCGGAATAGACGTGAAAATAGCTGCCGTATATACCGATCTCCCGTTTTGAGGTGTTGGGGGCATAAAATGCTCATTTATTAACGGATTCCGTTGAAATTTGAAACAGTGAGTTTTATACGATCTGTTGATATTTTTGTAAATAACGTTCCAAATCGGATCATTTTGAAACATAGCTGCTATATAGATTATTTGGTTCCGACTCTTTATTCTCTAAAAAGCTAATTTTTAACCGATTTCTGTGAAACTGTGACTTGTATAAAGCTTCCCGGAATCTAAATCAAATATGCTCAAGGTCAGCTCATATTTGCATATAGGGGAGTTGTAATAAAATAGGATGACTGATCTCCCGATATATCTTTTATAGCTTCAAGAGAACTGCCATATAGCTCCATTTATATACCGATATCGCTGAAATTTCAAATAGTGAGTTGTCTTAAGCCTCCCGACAATCGACTCCAATATGGTTCAGATCAGACAATATTTACATATAGCTGCCATATAGACCGATATGCCGATTTAGGGTCTTAATCCCATAAAAACAGTATTTATTAGCCGATTTCACGAGAATTTTACAGTGACTTGTATTAAGCCTCCCGTCATCCGACCATAATATGATCAAGATCAGACTATATTAGATATAGCTGCCATATAGACCGATCTTCCAATTTAGGGTCTTCATCCCACAAAAGCGGATTTATTTCCTGATTTCGCTGAAATTGTGTCTTGTATAAGAGTCCTCGGGATTTGAATCAAATCAAAAGTTCGACACGGCAGAACTTAACTTGTTTTTCCTTTTTATACCCTACACCACGACTGTGGTACAGGACATTACAAATTGCAAATTTTGCCCATGAACGTTCCGCTAAGGAACAGGGGCAAACTTCTCACATATCAATGAGTGCAGTCCGATTCAAGTTTAAGCTCAATGATAAGGGGCCTCCTTTTTATAGCCGAGTCCGAACGGCGTGCCGCAGTACGACGCCTCTTTGGAGAAAAGTTTTACATGGCATAGTACCTCACAAATGTTGCCAGCATTAGGAGGGGAAAACCACCGCTGAAAATTTTTTCTGATGGTCTCGCCAGGATTCGAACCCAGGCATTCAGCGTCATAGGCGGACATGCTAACCTCTGCGCTACGGTGGCCTCCACAGGGTACTATAGATTTGCGCATTTGTTTGCAACGCTAAGAAGGAGAAGAGCTAGACCCATTGATAAGTATAACGATCGGCTTAGAATCACTTCCTGATTCGATTAAGCTATGTTCGTCTATCCGTCTGCCTGTCTGTCCATGTATTCTTTTAATCCAGGTACAGGTCGCATTTATTGTCCGATTTTCACAAAATTGTACACAAGTCTCTTTTTTGGTCCAAGGACAAACGCTATTGATTTGGAAAAAATCGGTCCAGGTTTAGATAAAGCTGCCATATATAGCTTTCATCCGATTTTACCTATTAAAGCTGTAGAAGGCACAATTTTACCAAATTTGGCACCAAGTGTTTTTTTTTGGCGTCCTAGTATGTGTGCAAAATTTCATCTGAATCGGATCAGATTTATATAAGACTGTGCAAATTTTATTCAAATTTCATCAAAATCGAATCAGATAAAACTCACATATGTATCTTTTATGCGTTTCGACTTTTAAGGCTGTAAAAGCCACAATTTTCGTACCATCGTAAGAAAATCTTAGAAGGTTCTATTCGATATTTCAATAGGTATGCAAAATTAATGTCTGGCTAAATTTGGACATAAGTGCTATAGATTACAAGTATTACGTAGACTCGGTGGTGTAGGGTATTATATAGTCGACTCCGACCGATTTTTGCCTTTTCTTACTGGTCTTCATTTAGATTTATTTGATTTTCGAAAAGCTTGTCTTATCCTCAACATACTTGCAATATCAAAATCCAAGAGTACGCATACCCTTAAATAATAATCACTGTTCTTTAACTTCCTTTAATTAAAAAGGCCTTGCTACTAATTTGCTGCCTTCTTTAGTGGCCATATTCTTTTTAATCTACATTTGCTCTCTTTGTATTGGTTAATGCTATCCTTCTGTGCCTTAATGCGGACATGGGGGGGAAGTTTTTATTTATTTCTCTTCTCCTTTGGAAGCAAAACGTTCAACAGATTCACACCTTTAAACTACTTTAGCTTTTGATTTCTTTTCTTTTCATCGCTTTTGACTCAATAAACACATTCATGCATGCCTGCTCACGTACACTCGGTTACATACACATACGCACATATGCAGAACTTACACAATAATACACGCAACGAAATTATTTAATCATAACCCTAAACGTATAAGGGTTTAAAAAGTAAAAGCGCGTAAAGTTTGGCCGTGCCGAAGCTTGTATGCCCTTCACCATTGATTGCATTTGTCAAGTTCATTGCATGGTTTTTCTTTATAATCTGAAACTAAAATGGCTTAATGGAAGGTCATAACCTGAAATCTTTATGGGTTTTTATATGTTTGCATACGAATTGCTTCAGTATGTCCAATAGAGTTGTCGGTACTATAGGTCATAGACCTACATCAGGTTATGAACCGATTAACGCAGAAGTCCATGAAATTTCAGCTAAATCGCATGAGAATTTCAACATTTAAAGGCTTAAAAAGTATATTCATGAGTTCGTTTTATATGGGCATATCTGTTGGAGGTTATAGGAAAGTCATTAAGCAAATGGTTATCATACAATAGGATAATAAATATCTCAATAGTGGTGTGTATCCAAAGTTCGGCACAGCCCAATTCTGTTGAAATCACGCTACAGTCTTTAAAAATAGATATATTGAGCTGAAACTCTGCACAAACTATTTTTATACCCTCCACCATAAGATGGGTGGTATACTAATTTCGTCATTCTGTTTGTAACTACTCAAAATATTCGTCTGAGACCCCATAAAGTATATATATTCTTGATCGTCGTGACATTTTATGTCGATCTAGCCATGTCCGTCCGTCTGTCCGTCCGTCCGTCCGTCTGTCTGTCGAAAGCACACTAACTTCCGAAGGAGTAAAGCTAGCCGCTTGAAATTTTGCACAAATACTTCTTGTTAGTGTAGGTCGGTTGGTATTGTAAATGGGCCATATCGGTCCATGTTTTGATATAGCTGCCATATAAACCGATCTTGGGTCTTGACTTCTTGAGCCTCTAGAGTGCACTATTCTTATCCGGAATGAAATTTTGCACGACGTGTTTTGTTATGATATCCAACAACTGTGCCAAGTATGAATCAAATCGGTCCATAACTTGATATAGCTGCCATATAAACCGATCTGGGGTCTTGACTTCTTGAGCCTCTAGAGGGCGCAATTCTTATCCGATTTGAATGAATTTTTGCACGAAGTATTTCGTTATGATATCCAATAACTGTGCCAAGTATGGTTGAAATCGGTCCATAACCTGATATAGCTGTCATATAAACAGATCTGGGGATTTGACTTCTTGAGCTTTTAGAGGGCGCAATTCTTATCCGATTTGGCTGAAATTTTGCATGACGTATTTTATTCCTACTTTCAACAACTGTGTCAAATAAGGATCAAATCGGTTCATAACCTGATATAGCTGCCATATAAACCGATCTGGGATCTTGACTTCTTGAGCTTCTAGAGGGCGCAATTCCTATCCGATTTGCCTGAAATTTTGTACGACGAATTCTCTCATGACCATCAACATATGTTTTTATTATGGTCTGAATCGGTCTATAGCCCGATAGAGCTCCCATATAAATCGGGCGCAACTCTTATACGAATTGGCTGAAATTTTACACAGGTCTCCAACATATGATTTAATTGTGGTCCGAACCGGACCATATCTTGATATCGTTTTAATAGCAGAGCAACTATTTTCTTATATCCTTTTTTTCCTAAGAAGAGATGCCGGGAAAAGAACTCGAAAAATTCGATCCATGGTGGAGGGTATATAAGATTCGGCCCGGCCGAACTTAGCACGCTTTTACTTGTTTGTGCATAAGCAGGTTAAGTTCGAAGATGGGCTATATCGGATTATATCTTCATATATCCCCTATATAGACCGATCCGCCGATTAAGGGTCTTAGGAACATAACAGCCACATTTATTATCCGATTTTGCCAAAATTTGAGATATTGAGTTGTGTTAGGCCCTCCAACATCCTTCTGTAATTTGGCCCACATGAACCCAGATTTGGATATAGCTGTCATATTGACTGATCTCTCTAATTAAGGCTTTGGGCCCATAAGAGGCGCATTTATTGTCCGATGTCGCCGAAATTTAAGACCGTGAGTGGTGTTAGGATTTTCGAAATCCTTCTTCAATTTGGCCCAGATCGGTTCAGATTTGAATATAGCTGCCCTATAGACCGATCTCTCGGTTTAAGGTTTTGTCCGATGTCGCCGAAATTTGGGACAGTAAGTTAGGGTAAGCCTATCGACATACTTCTGCAATATGGCACAGATTTAAGGTTTTGGCCCACTAAAAGGCGCATTTATTGTCCGATGTCACCGTAACTTTGGACAATGAATTATGTTGCATCCTTCGATATTCCTCTCCAGTTTGGCTCAGATCGGTCCAGATTTGGATATAGCTGCCATATAGACCGATCTCTCGGTTTAAGGTTTTGGGCCCATAAAAAGCGCATTTATTGTCCGATGTCGCCGAAATTTGGGACAGTAAGTTAGGGTATGCCCCTCGACATACTTCTGCAATATGGCACAGATCGGTCCAGATTTGGCTATAGCTGCCATATAGACCAATCTCTCGATTTAAGGTTTTGGGCCCATAAAATGCGCGTTTATTGTCCGATTTCGCTGAAATTTGAGACCGTGAGTGGTTTTAGGATCTTCGAAATACTTCTTCCATTTGGCCCAGATCGGTTCTGATTTGAATATAGCTGCCATATAGACCGATCTCTCGATTTGGCTGTTGTTATCACTCTGTTGTTATCACTCTACAGCCTTCAAAAATTGAGATATTGAAATTTGGCACAGATAAGTCTTTTTGATGCACGCTGTTCAAGTTCTTAAACGGGTCAAATCGGACCATATAGCTGCTTTATAAACCGATCTGCCGATAAAGGGTCTGAAACCCCTAAAAGCTTTATTTGCTACCCGATTTGGTGAAGTTTGAAACAGCGATTTGTTTTAAGCCTTCCGACATCCGACCCAAATATGGTTCTGATTGGACTATATTTGCTGCCATATAGACCGATCTACCGATAAAGGGTCTGAAGCCCATAAAAACTTTAGTTTTTTATCTGATTTCCGTGAAATTTTAAACATTGAATTGTTTTAAGACTCCCAACATCCGACTCAAATATGGTTCAGATCGGACTATATTTGGATATAGCTGTCTAAAGAGTCTAAAGTCCATAACAGTTTTTTTTTATCCGATTACGCTGAAATTTTAAACTGTGAGTTTGTGAAGCCTCCCGACTACCAACTTAAATATGGTTCAGATCGGACTATATTTCGATATAACTGCGATATAGACCGATCTACCGGATAGGGGTCTGAAGCCCATAAAAGCTTTTTTTATTACCCAATTTCGCTGAAATGTGAATCAGTGATTTGTTTAAAGCCTTCCGCCATTTGACCGAAATGTTGTAAATATTGGACGATATTTAGATATGGCTATCATATAGACCGATCTTCCAATTTAGGTTCTTAATACCATAAAAAGCGGATTTATTGCGCCTATTTAGATATAACTATGCATATAGTAGTGGAGTTATAATAAAATATGATGATTATTTTATCCTTGGTGGTGGGTATCCAAATTCCGGTACGGCCGATTTTACTTGTGTTTCTTGTGTTATTTAAAGAAGTACAAAATTCCTTAAAAATTTTAAGTAAAGGATTTTTGGTCGTTTTATTTCTCTTCTGAAACACTGAAGCGTTAGCTTCCTCCTTTAAACTTAAAGTGTTTTATTGAATTCAATAGAATGTTATTGCTATTTTTAACATCTCAATTTATATATTTCGCTGACATGATGATACGGCTTTTAATCTAACCTGACCCACTTTTCTTTAGTTTAAATGAAAATCCTCTATACTCGTATTTCATTTCAAATATAAATCATAGTTATACAGGTATTATTAAGTCATAGCACATGCCGGCACTCAAACAATAACAGCTTTTGCAGCCCAATCTTGATTTTCATTCGAAAACTTGAATTATTTTTCGCTATGTACATGTGTCAAATACCCACACTTTAATAAAAAAAACCCGTACTCGCCAAATGCGTGAGCCAACACTAAACACTTTTTGAAAGTGAAAACAGAAAACAATGAAATTGCGAAAAAAAAATAAGAAGAAGAAGAAAAAACTGGAAATCAAACAACCCACACAACAACAAAAACTCAAATCTACGAGTTACGAACTATAAAACACAACAGAAAATAAGAGCAAGGATAAACATAAATTGTGATATCCACATACGCGCGAGAGTGAATACATTTACATCCTTGCAAACATTTTCGAAAGCCAAATAATCTTCCGCGAATCTTCTAGATGAAAGTTATGATCGCGGACGGGCTCTTCTAAGAGTCGCAAACCATTCCCCTGTCGTAAGAAGTTGTGCCCTCAAGACGAATCTTCTGTAATAGTGTTCCGCGAGACTTCCATATGAGTTGCTAACCAGTAAGTCAGAAGAGTTTTGGAAGATCTTAGAATGGACAAGTAATAAATTTGTGTTTTGGAAGATTTATAAAATGCTCTTCTATAAGAGTTACGCATTACTCGCCTGGAGGAGTAAGAAATAAGTGTTTTGTAATATATATTAAATATTGTTCTAGAGAGTTGATAGTTAATCGCTTGAAAGTTATAAAACTATATATAGAGATTAGGTTGTTCATTCAAAACATAGCAACTACGAAAAAATGTGAAAAAAAATCATATTACTTGTCATAGCGTGACTAAGAGATTGCTGACTGACTGATCATCGCCCAGCCCAAGTGGCTTAAGTCAGAAGCATGCAATTTTGCACTAAATTGGGTCATAGTCACAGGATAAGGATGGATTTGGTGATATTCGTACTTTTTATACCCTCCACCATAAGATGGGGGGTATACTAATTTCGTCATTCTGTTTGTAACTACTCGAAATATTCGTCTGAGACCCCATAAAGTATATATATTCTTGATCGTCGTGACATTTTATGTCGATCTAGCCATGTCCGTCCGTCTGTCCGTCCGTCCGTCCGTCCGTCCGTCCGTCCGTCCGTCCGTCCGTCCGTCTGTCTGTCGAAAGCACGCTAACTTCCGAACGATTAAAGCTAGCCGCTTGAAATTTTGCACAAATACTTCTTATTAGTGTAGGTCGGTTGGTATTGTAAATGGGCCATATCGGTCCATGTTTTGATATAGCTGCCATATAAACCGATCTTGGATCTTGACTTCTTGAGCCTCTAGAGTGCGCAATTCTTATCCGATTCGAATGAAATTTTGTACGGCGTGTTTTTTTCCGATATCCAACAACTGCGCCAAGTATGGTTCAAATCGGTCCATAACCTGATATAGCTGCCATATAAACCGATCTTGGGTCTTGACTTCTTGAGCCTCTAGAGGGCGCAATTCTTATCCGATTGAAATGGAATTTCGCACGACGTGTTTTGTTATGATACCCAACAACTGTGCCAAGTATGGTTTAAATCGGTACATAATCTGATATAGCTGTCATATAAACCGATCTTGGGTCTTGACTTCTTGAGTCTCTAGGGTGCGCAATTCTTATCCGATTGGAATGAATTTTTGGCACCAAGTATTTCGTTATGATATCCAACAACTGTGCCAAGTATGGTTGAAATCGGTCCATAACCTGATATAGCTGTCATATAACCAGATCTGGGGATTTGACTTCTTGAGCTTCTAGAGGGCGCAATTCCTATCCGATTTGGCTGAAATTTTGCATGACGTATTTTATTTTTACTTTCAACAACTGTGTCAAATAAGGTTCAAATCGGTTGATAACCTGATATAGCTGCCATATAAACCGATCTGGGATCTTGACTTCTTGACCCCTAGAAGTCGCAATTATTATTACCGATATGCCTGAAATTTTGTACGACGGATCCTCTCATGACCATCAACAAATGTGTTTATTATGGTCTGAATCGGTCTATAGCCCGATACAGATCCCATATAAATCGTTCTCTCTATTTTACTTCGTGAGCCCCAATGGGCGCAATTCTTATACGAATTGGCTGAAATTGTACACAGGTCTCCAACATATAATTTAATTGTGGTCCGAACCGGACCATATCTTGATATCGTTTTAATAGCAGTGCAACTCTTTTCTTATATCCTTTTTTGCCTAAGAAGAGATGCCGGGAAAAGAACTCGACAAATGCGATCCATGGTGGAGGGTATATAAGATTCGGCCCGGCCGAACTTAGCACGCTTTTACTTGTTAGTATCTAAAAAGGTACCAAAAAATACGAAATGGTACATATTTGCCCAGCGCTAACGGAAAGGGCTAGAATTATGCTCTTGGGCTCGAGAAAATAAGGTTTGGTAAAAGATGTTGGAAAATCGTACCGGTAGTGGGAGAAATAGTACGTTAAGTATCACATTTGGTACTATTTGATACTCTCTTTGTAAATTGAACTAGAGCTATGAATTTTGGAACTTAGGTACACAGTGGCAACCATAATTGGGTAACAATAAGAGTTTTTTGGAAATTTATATACTAAGTTACTACAAAAAGGTATGAAATAGGTGAACTTTATACAGAGCTGATAGATAGGGGTAGCATTTTGAAATTTGACTTGAAAGACATCTGGTGCCAAAGGATGAGGGTGAAAGGAAACTTTGGAAACTCACCTCTGGTATATATGTAAACTCCCTTTCGTCATAATCCGGTGAAAAATGCATAATTTATGTTAACATTGTAGTTTTATCGAAATATGGTCCGATTTGGAGCAAATTCGACACGGATATTGAGTGGTCTAATTAGTACAAGTCACTGTTCTATTTTATAGAACAAAATATTGGTATTTTTGGTAGCCGTACCCAAATATAAACCGATCTGAACCATATACGACACGGATGGCTAAAAGCCTAAAAAAAATTCACTATGTCAAATTACAGCGAATTCGGATTATAAATGTGCCTTTTATGGGGCCAAGACTTTAAATCGAGACATCGGTCTATATGGCAGCTATATCCAAAACTGCACTGATTTGAACCAATTTGCAGAATAATATGAAAGAGCCTAACATAACTCACTGTCCCAAATTTCGGCGAAATCTGACAATAAACGCACATTTTATGGCCCCAAAATTTTAAATCGAGCGATCGGTCTATATGGCTGATATATCGAAATCTGGACTGATCTGGGCCAAATTGCAGAAAGTTGTCGAAAAGCCTAACGCAACTCACAGTCCCAAATTTTGGCGAAATCGGACAATAAATGCGCCTTTTATGGGCCTAAGAGCTTACATCGATAGATCGGTCTATATGGCAGCTATATCCAACTCTGAACCGATCTGGGCCAAATTGAAGAGGGATGTCGAAGGGCCTAAGAACCTAAATCGACGGATCGGTCTATATAGGGGCTATATCAAGATATAGTCCGATATAGCTCATCTTCACACTTAACCTACTTATGGACCAAAAAAACAATCTGTGCATAGTTTCAGCTCAATAGCTCTATTTTTAAAGACTGTAGCGTGATTTCAACAGACAGACGGACAAACGGACGGACATGGCTAGATCGTCTTAGATTTTTACGCTGATCATGAATATATATAATTTATAGGGTCGGAATTTCGATGTGTGTCAAACGGAACGACAAAATGAATATACCCCATCCTTCGGTGATGAGTATAAAAATGAAAAAATAGTACTGGTGACGGGAGAAATCGTACGTTTAGTACCGCAAATGATGCCATATGGTACTTTCTTTGCAGATAGAGCTAGATGTCCGAAATATGGCATGTAGGCTCAACTATGAAATATATGATAGGTGACTAAATTATATATCGTAAAAAATTCGTACACTTTGGTACCATTTCGTACTTTCAGGTCAGATGGAGCTGTATTTCGTAAATTTGGCATGTAGGTAAAACTAAGAAATATATGATTGGTGACTAAATGATCTTTGGTACCATTTGGTACTTTCTTTACAGATGGAGCTAGAGGTCTAAAATTTGGCATTTAGGCACAACTAGGAAATATATAATGGGTGACTAAATTATCTATTCAAAATTCGTTCACTTTGGTACCAAAATTAGTATCATTTGATACTTTCTTTATAGATGGAGCTAAAATTTGGCATGAAGGTAAATCTTAGAAATATATGATGGGCGACTTAAAGATTTTTTCACAATAAAAATTTTTGTCTACCGAAATTGGTACTATTTGGTACTTTCTTTATAGATGAACCCAGAGCTCCGAAATTTTGCACGTAGGTACAACTGAGGAATAAATGATGGATGACTAAATGATCTATTCATAATTCGTTCATTTTGGTACCATTTTGGTACTTTCTGTTCAGATGAAGCTTGAGGTCCGAAATTTGGCATGTAGGTACAACTAACTATATGATTGGTGACAAAATGATCTATTCACCATAAGCACATTTTGCCACCAAATTTAGTAACATTTGGTACATTCTTCATAGATGCGGCTAGAGGTCTGAAATTTGGCTTGTTGGTACAACTAAGGAATATATGATTGGTGGCTAAATGATCTATTAAAAATTCATATATTTTGGTACCAAAATTGGTACCATTTGATATATTTTGTTCAGACGGAGAAATATATAATGGGTGACTAAATGATCCATTCAAAATTCGTACATTTTGGTACCAAAAAATGCAAAATAGTAAGTACAAAATGTAACATTATTTACGAAATATGCTAAAGTACTCAAAATTAGGATACGGTTACACCGTAACAGTAAATATTGTGCTGTTAAAATATTTGTTTTTATTTGGTACATTTCTTACAGAAGGGGTCAGATTTCAGAAATGTTATGCGCAATTATTACAAACTTCATAATCTTATAAACTGAGTGACTACCTTAGTTTTTGGAAGTCCTGTACTAAGCAAGTAAGAGCATGCTACTTTCGGCCGGGCCGAATCTTATATATCCTCCACCATGGATCGTATTTTTCGAGATCTATGCGCGGTATCTCTCTTTAGTTAAGCAAAGAAAAATTAATTTGAACTGTTATGCTATTGGAGCTATATCAAGTTATAGTCCGATGCGGACCGTAAATTAATTGAATGCTGAACATTGTAGAAGTCATTGTGTAATATTTCTGTCCATTCAGATAAGAATTGCTCCTTGTAGGGGCTCAAGAAGCAAAATCGGGAGATCGGTTTATATGGGAGCTATATCAAGCTATACATCGTTGAATGTCATGGGAGAAGTCGTTGTACTAGGTTTCTGCCAAATTTGATGAGAATTTCGCCATCTAGAGGCTTAAGAAGTCAAGATCCCAGATCGGTTTATGGCGCAGCTATACCAGGTTATGAACCTATTTGAACCATACTTAACACAGTTGTTGGAAGTGATACCAAAACACCACGTACAAAATCGGATAAGATCGGATAAGAATTTCGCCCTCTAAAAGCTGAAGAAGTCAAGAACCATGATCGGTTTATATGGTAGTCTTAGGTTATGTACCGATTTGCGCCATACTAAGCACAGTTCTTGGAAGACATTACGAAACACCTCATGCAAAATTTCAGCCAAATCGGATGAAAGTTGCGCCCTCTAGCGGTTCAAGAAGTCTAGATCCAAAATCGGTTTCTATGGCAGCTATACCATGTTATGAACCGATTTAAACCATACTTGTCGGAAGTCATAACAGAATACCTCATGCAAAATTACAGCCAAACCCGATAAGAACTGCGCCCTCTAAAAGCTGAAGAAGACAAGATCCATGATCGGTTTATGTGGCAGCTATATCAGATCATGCACCGATTTTGATAATACTTAACACAGTTGTTGAAACTGATACCAAAAAACCACGTGCAAAATTTCAGTCCATCGGTCGAGAATTGAGCCCTCTAGAGGCTCAAGAAGTCAAGACCCAAGATCGACTTATATGGCAGCTATATCAAAACACGGACCGATTTGGTCCATTTACAATACCAACCGACCTACACAAATAGAAAGTATTTGTGCAAAATTTCAAGCGCCTAGCTTAACTCCTTCGAAAGTTAGAGTGCTTTCGATAGACAAATGGACGGACGGACATGGCTAGATCGACTTAAAATGACATGATGATCAAGAATATATATACATTATGGGGTCTAAAACCCTTATTTCAAGGTGTTACAAACAGAATGACGAAACTAGTATACCCCCATCCTATGGTGGAGGGGAAATCATAAACGGTGGTAGCGAAGCAGACCACTTCATGGTAGACGTAGAATAGCGTTCCAAGCGCCTCGATCTTCTGCGCTCATTTTATAATCTCTGACAGAAAGTTTCAAGATATGTCCCACCACTTGATCTTTTCATCGGTCTTTCGGTCGTCCCGGTTTGCGTGTACCACCGTGTTTGCCTTCATATCGTCAATAAACCATGTGAAAATTCTGTAGGCGTTGTAGAAGTTGTCTATTCAAAACAAAACATCAATACAGGCCCAACACGCGCAAGGTGCTGAAATAAAAGCAGTCGCGAAAAGATAACTAAGGCGATTGATGACAAACAAATCATCTGGGCGATTGTAACGCCATAAGTTTTAATCGTCGAGAAAAGTTGTTTAAGCTTCATCGTGCGGACGAACCCTCTTCCATAATTAGGAAAAATGTTTGCAGGGATGCAGTAGGCATATGTGCATAGCTTTGGTTGTGTTTACTCAAACATACTACACTATATGTAGGCCTTTTTTCCATGCTTAAGGTCTTATAGTTTCCCTTCATGTGATGTCGTACGGGTCGTTTGTTTCCTTTCTCCACATTATTTTCTCTGGTGCTCGCAACATCTCTACACATCACCATGGACTCACATACACATACACCTATGCTGCAGAGTTTGAATGGGTCTAGGTTAGGGAATGTTGACTGGCTACTGCTGTTGCTGCTGCGGGTAGTGGGTAGTGGGTGGGTAACTGGCATTTGGCATCACATCATGCGTCGTTTTTTTTCTTGTTATTTGTGTTTGTGTTGTTTTGGATTTAGTTCGGTCGTTGCACTTGTTATACGCCGCTCTTCGCCTTTTAGCCTTGGTTTGGCTTATGCCGTTTGACGTTCCGCTCGCATATGGCGACAGGCTTAAACGTGCAAACATTTCTGTTTCAATGAAAGCAATCTGCTGAAATCGTTCGATAAGAGAAGTCCTTAATGCTAAATGGTGTACGAAATTACTGAAGTGGCCAATGGGAAAACTAACGCGATTTAAAGAAATATTGGAAAGACTTTTTGTGTATATTTTGTTCGATTGTTGTGGTTGTTAAGGCATTTTAAATGTTACAAAAAAATAGAAGCCATCCCCACAAGAAACCCAAATAGAGGGCTCAAGGACAAAAAAAAATTGTTTTTATAAAATTGCCTAACCAACATTCGTACAGGAGAGAGATTGTTCTTTTCAATGAGGATAATAGGGGACATATTTAGCACCTTTCTCCTAAGGGGAAATATCTAATCTATCTATCTCAGAACTCTTCTATGAGTTCAGGTCATGCCTTTTAGCACATTGGATCAGTGATATAGACTTTGCTAGTCATAGAAGAAATCATCGCCCATTTGTACAAAAATCGGCCCTAAAGAGGCTCAATATGTAAAATCAGGTGACGGGTTTAGGTAGGAGCTAAGTAGATCAGGTTATGGATAGAGATGGGAATCTACCCAATAATTTCTCGCACATTGGGTATGTATTGGGTATATACCCAGTAAATTCCCAAGAAATACCCAATGAGTGGGAATTTCTTGGGTATTTATTGGGTAAGTGTCCATATCTAGTTACAGACCAATTAGGGGCCATACTAGTTGACATTAGATCTAAAGGAAGCCATTGTGTACAATTTTAGCCCAATTGGAAAGAAATTGGAAACTGTAAAAGCTCAAGAAGTAAAACCTGGAAATCTGTGTATAAGGGAGATACGTATATCAGGCTATGAACCGATTGTGACTTTACATGGTATACAACAATAAGAAATGTTGGTGGGTATGAAAAGATCAAATGATAGGTTAGCTCCCTGTCTAAGACCTCGGTTTGGTGTGTCACCCAGCGTCACCTGCTAAGTTATATGAATTTTGCAATAATGCCAAACACCAAAATGGCCTTCGAATACATAGGGCTGTCGAAATAGAGCTATCAATTGTCGCAAAGTTCGATATTTATACCCTACACCAACACTGTGGTACAGGGTAATATAGAATTGTGCATTTGTTTGCAACGCTTAGAAGGAGAAGAGCTAGACCATTGATAAGTATACCGATCGACTCAGAATCACTTTCTGATTCGATTTAGCCATGTCCGTCCGTCCGTCTGTCCATCTGTGAGTCCATGTATTCTTGAAATCAAAGGGCAGGTCGTATTTGTTGTTCAAACACCACGGAATTTTGCACATATAACTTTATTTGTCCAAGGATGAACGCTATAGATTTTGATAAAAATCGGTTCTGATTTAGATATAGCTCCCATATATATGTATGGCCCGATTTGCACTTAAACGGCCATAGTAGCCACAATTTTCAACCGATCTGCACAAAATTTGGCACGGACGGTTTCTTTAATGATTTTAACATATATGCAAAATTTCATCAAAATCGGTTCTCATTTAGATATAGCTCCCATATATATGTATCGCCCGATTTGCACTTAAACGGCCCTAGTAGCTACAATTTTCAACCGATCTGCACAAAATTGGGCATGGATTGTTTTGTTACTGATTTTAACATATCTGCAAAATTTCATCAAAATCAGTTCTCATTTAGATATAGCTCCCATATGTATATCGCCCGATTTGCACTTAAACGGCCCAAGTAGCTACAATTTTCAACCGATCTGCATGGATTGCTTTATTATTGACTTTAACACATCTGCAAAATTTTATCAAAATCGGTTCAGATTTAGATATAGCTCCCATATATATGTATCACCTGATTTGCACTTAAATTGCCGTAGTAGCTACAATTTTCAACCGATCTACACAAAATTTGGCACTGATTATTTTGCTACTGATCTTAACATATATGCCAGATTTCATCAAAATCGGTTCAGATTTGCATAAAGCTCCAATATATATGTTTCGCCCGATTTACACTTATAAGGCTTTAATAAACACAATTTGTAACCGATTTCCACAAAATTTGGCACGGATTGTTTTGTTACTGATCTTAACATGTGTGCGAGATTTTTTTTAACAATAAATAAGTTTAGTATTTTCCTTGTCGTTGTCAGAATCGGAAACACCACCTTTACTTAAAGACTGAGAATAAAGTACACATCCCTTTGGGTTATCCATGTCTTCCTAATGTGTTAGTCTTGATACTGGTTGTGCGCTTGAAGCATTACTCTCGCATTTGTAGAGTTCTTTTCCCGATATCTCTTTTAACACGTCGTGCAAAATTTTAGACAAATCGGATAGAAATTGGGCCCTCTCGACGCTCAAGAAGTCAAGACCCCAGATAGGTTTATATGACAGCTACATCAAGTTATGGACCGATTTTGACCATACTCAACACAGTTGCCAAATCGGATAGAAATTGCACCCTCTAGACGATCAAGAAGTCAAGACCCCAACCCAACCGACCTACACTAATAAGAAGTATTTGTGCATAATTTCAATCGGCTAGCTTTATTCCTTCAAAAGACGGACGGACAGGCAGACGGACAGGCGGACGGACAGGCGGACGGACTGGCGGACGGACTGGCAGACGGACAGGCGGACGGACAGGCGGACGAACAGACGGACGGACGGACAGACGGACGGACAGACGGACGGACAGACGGACGGACAGACGGACGGACGGACAGACGGACGGACAGACGGACGGACGGACAGACGGACGGACAGACGGACGGGCAGACGGACGGACAGACGGGCGGACAGACGGACGGACAGACGGACGGACAGACGGACGGACAGACGGACGGACAGACGGACGGACAGACGGACGGACAGACGGACGGACAGACGGACGGACAGACGGACGGACAGACGGACGGACAGACGGACGGACAGACGGACAGACGGACGGACAGACGGACGGACAGACGGACGGACAGACGGACGGACAGACGGACGGACAGACGGACGGACAGACGGACGGACAGACGGACGGACAGACGGACGGATGGTCAGAAGGACGGACGGACAGACGGACAGACGGACGAACGGAATATATATATTTTATGGGGTCTTAGACGAATATATCGAGGAGTTACAAACAGAATGACGAAATTAGTATGCCCCCATCCTATGGTTGAGAGTATAAAAAGAAGTCCAGACGAACAAAAAGCAACCGTTCGACAACGACAAACAGGCTATAAGACGATTTCACGATGTCCGTGTGTCTGTTCGTCCGTCTGTTGTAATCACTATGCAGCCTGCAAAAATTGAGATATTGAGCTCAAATTTGGCACATATACGTCCTTTAAATGCACGCTGGTTAAGTTCTTGAACGGACTAAACCATATTTGGATATAGCTGCTATATAAACTGATCTGCCGATAAAGGGTAGAATGCCCATATAAACTTAATTTTTCATCCGATTTTGCTGAAATTTAAAAAAGTGAGTAGTTTTAGGCCTACCAACGTCTGACCCACATATAATTCAGATCGACTTATATTTAGATATAGCTGCCATATAGACCGATCTGACAATTAAAGGTCTGAAGCCTATAAAAGCTTTTTTTATTGTCCAATTTGGCTGGAATTTGAAACAGTGGGTTATTCTAAGCCTCCCGACATCTGACCTAAGTATGGTTCAGATCGGGCTATATTTAGATATAGCTGCCATATAGACCGATCTCCCGATAAAGGGTCTGAAGCCCATAAAAGCTTTATTTTTAGTCCGATTTTAGGCCTACCAACATCTGACCCCAATATGATTTGGATATAGCTGCCATTTAGACCGATCTGCCGATAAAGGGTCTAAAGTCCATAAAAGCTTTATTTATTATCCGATTTTGCTGAAATTGGAAAAAGTGAGTTACCCTCAACCTCCCGTCATCTGACCTAAATATAGTCTAGATCGGATTGTATTTGAATATAGCTGCTATATAGACCGATCTGCCGATAAAGGGTCTGAAGCCCATAAAAGCATTTTTTATTGTCCAATTTGGCTAAAATTTTAAACAGTGGGTTATTCTCACCCTCTCGACATCTGACCTAAGTATGGTTCAGATCGGACTACATTTAGATATAGCTGCCATGTAGACCGATCTTCCGATAAAGGGTCTGAAGCCCATAAAAGCTTTATTTTTTATCCGATATTGCTGAAATTTAAGGCAGTGAGTAGTTTAAGGCCTACTTACATCTGACCCAAATATGGTTCAGATCGGACTATATTTAGATATAGATGCCATTTAGACCGATCTGCCGATAAAGGGTCTAAAGTCCATAAAAGCTTTATTTATTATCCATATCCATAAAAGCTTTTTATATTATCAAATTTCCGATTTGAAATTTGAAACAGTTGGTATTTTTGGGTCTCCCGACATCCGCCCCAAATATGGTTTGGATCGGACCATATTTAGATATAGCTGCCATATAGACCGATCTACCGATAAAGGGTCTGAAGCCCATAAAAGCATTATTTTTTATCCAATTTCACTGAAATTGGAAACAGTGAGTAGTTTTAGGACACCCCCATCCAACCCAAATATGGTAAAAATAAGACTGCATTTAGATATAGCTGCTATATAGACCGATATGCCGGTTAACGTTCTGAAGCTCATAAAACATTTATTTATTACCCGAATTGTTGAAATTTGAAATACAAAATTCAGCAGTGACTTATATTTATTAGACCACTCAATGACCGTGCCATATTTGGGTGCATAAGTTATGAAATTTTCACGGAATTGCAACGAAAAGGGGATTTCATAAATACCCGAGGTTGTGGCCATCCAAAGTTCGGCCCGGCCGAACTTAATGCCTTTTTACTTGTTTTTGTTCAATTTTGCAATTATTCAACTATGCCGCTAGTATCGATTAGAAAAATATCAATCGATATTCAGACAAAAAATAAGATATCGACAGTGTCATCGATATTTTGCCACCTCTACATTGGAGTCAATTTTGAGCCTATCTGGATTGCACGTCTTTCAATATCCATTTAATCAGCTAAAAACACTAATATGAAAGTAGGTACATATGGAGGGTTTATCGACATATAGTCCAATATACTCATTCCGGCATAAACCATATTTTATTTCTATCAATTATTTTCAATATATTACTTATGTATGTCATACGTCTTTCAATCTTTAATAATAGATTTTACTTTTTGATACTCCCTGACTGTCAAGAAACTAAGTCTTATTAACAAATACTGCTTAAAATTAACCCCTTTAATCTTTAAAGGACCTCTAATTGTGGCTACAACTCGCCCATAAAACTTAAATGGTGCATTCACCTTAAATAGGGCGTTAAGATGCGGCTGAAGTATTCTAAGATGCCGATTATAAAATCAAACTCATAGTCATTGCATAAATTGTCCAAAGTCACATTTGTTTGATTAATAGGCACCCACATATCTTTAACACAGCTCAAATCTCAAGTCACTCGACAATCCTTTTCAATAAACGAATTCTCTTGAGGAAATTCCCACACTAATAGGCAATTAAGTGGTGTTGGTGGTGGTGAAGGTATCCCCTGCTATTTATACTCCTCCTCCTCATCATCATGATCATCATCGTGCCATGTCATTAAGTGCTTGGCAATGGTAGCCTTGATGCAAATGCATTAACGCTCACAAGTCGTGATTGAAAATACAGTCAACAATTAAGGTCATTGTTTGTGTGACAATCCATCGATTAACTCAGGCGTGCAGCCGTTTACAAGCCACTTGGCTGACTTACTGACTATGGATGGCATCGTAGAGACCTAAAACGCATGCAACAGCAGCGGTATTGTGACAATGTAAGCATCTGCTCATGCACTCTCATTATAAAAGCAGCACGAGGTGCAGTGGCAACAGCAGGGGCCCAGTCATCATAACATGGCCTATGTGAGCTTACCTAGAATTTCAATAATTATTGGAATGCATTCGCAATGAGTTCGGAAACATTTGCTGCTGTAATCATATGCTCTTAAACACACACACACACACTTCTTAAGAGTAATTAATAATAAGCCAAACATTTGCCATAACTAACCCACTGAAGCAGCCAACCCAAAAGGATATCCAGTACTCCCTACCCACCAGCACATGAGCACAACAGCCTACCCCGGAATGGCAGCCATGGCAGAGGGTCTGGCCTCCGGGGAAAAACTCTGATAAAATATTGTCACAAAATGGTTTCCTCAAACTAGCAGACGATAACACTTTTGAATATCTGCAAATGCCAGCAGAGGTAAATGGGCTTTGTTTTGATGATGCATACATGGTGCTACATACTCGTATACCCCTTGGCAGTTGGACTCGAAGCGAATTGAGTACAAATTGGAAATAGTTTTTAAAATGTGATATTAATCATTTGGAATAGTTTCCAATTTAGGGAAATGGAAAAATTGGTTTTAGCTGTTGTAATGTGGCATGATTGAGATGAACAGATGCTGGGAACACTAGAGCGCAAAGATTCAAAAAGGGGTTTCTAGGAAAATCAAATTTTGTCGAAAGTACAAGAAAGGGACGGGGCAGATATTTCATCATAATAGGGCCAATGCTGGGCATTTTGTAAATGTGAGGAATCTTATCGGTAGATTGGTCTATATGGCTGCTAGAGGGTTAATTTAGAAGAGCCATTGGAAAGTTTATCAAAAAAAAAAAGTAAAAAGGCGTTAAGTTCGGCCGGGCCGAACTTGGATACCCACTACCTCGGGTATGAATGTAAACCACCTTTCGTCATAATCCGGTGAAGAATGCATAATTTTGCCCCCACAGCAGTTATATCGAAATATGGTCCGATTTAGACCAAATTCGACAGGGATATTGAGTGGTCTAATAAGTACTAGACATTGTCTTTATCGCAGCCATATCCAAATATTGATCGATCTGAACCATAAACGACACGGTTGTCGAAAAGCCGAGAGAATAAGTCACTGTGTGAAATTTTAGCGAAATCGGATTATATTAGGTTGCCCAAAAAGTAATTGCGGATTTTTCATATAGTCGGCGTTGACAAATTTTTTCAACGGCTTGTGACTCTGTAATTGCATTCTTTCTTCCGTCAGTTATCAGCTGTTACTTTTAGCTTGCTTTAGAAAAAAAGTGCGCGAAATTTTGTTTACATTTATTTGTTTGGCGTAAATTTTAATATGGAGCCCACAAAGGAGCATTTTCGTCATATTTTACTTTATTATTTCCGTAAAGGAAAAAACGCGGAGCAGGTTGCTTAAAAGTTACGAGATGTGTATGGTGATAAAGCCTTAAAAGGAAGACAGTGTCAAAATTGGTTTCGCAAATTCCGTTCTGGAGATTTTTCACTTAAAGATGAGCCACGTTCAGGTTGGCCAAATGAAGTTGATGATGACCAAATCAAAGCATTAATCGAATTGGATCGTCATGTAACTGAGCGTGAGATAGGAGAGAAGTTAAATGTACCAAAATCAACCTTTCATTCTAAGTTTTATTAAAAATGCATTTACTTTCTTTAAAAAAATCCGCAATTACTTTTTGGGCAACCCAATAAATGTGCCTTTTATGGGACCAAGACTTTAAATCGAGTGATCGGTCTGCATGGCAGCTGTATCCAACTCTTACCGATCTGGTTCAAATTGCAGAAAGATGTCGAAGGGTCTCACACAACTCACTGTCCCAAATTTCGGCGAAATCGGACAATAAATGAGTCTTTTATGGGCCCAAAACCTTAAATAGAGAGATCGGTCTATGTGCAAGCTATATCCTAATCTGGACCGATCTGGGCCAAATAGCAAAAAGTTCAAAATGAGCCTTACGCAACTCACTGCCCCAAATTTCGACGAAATCGGACAATAAATGTGCCTTTTATGGGCCCAGGACCTTAAATCGAGAGATCGGTCCATATGGCAGCTATATCCAAATCTGGACCGATCTAAGCCAAATTGAAAAAGAATGCTAAAGGGCCTAACCCAACTCACTGTCCCAAATTTCGGCGAAATCGGGCAATAAATGCGTTTTTTATGGGCCCAAAACCCTAAATGGAGAGAGATAAGGTGAGATGGAAGCTCACCCTAATCTGGGCCAAATTCCAGGAAGTTTACGACAAGCCTAACGCAACTCACTGTCCCGAATTTCGATGAAATCGGACAATAAATGCGCCTTTTATGGGTCTAAAACCTTAAATCGAGAAATCGGTCTATATGGCAGCTATATAAAAATCTGCACCGATCTGAGACAAATTGCAGAAATACATCGAAGAGCCTCACACAACTCACTGCCCCACTCACTTCGGCGACATCGGACAATAAATGCGCCTTTTATGGACCCAAAACCTTATCTCGAAGGTTGTCGAAGGGCCCAACACAACTCACCGTTCCAACTATCAGCACAATCGGATAATAAATATGGTTTTTATGGGCCTAAGACCCTAAATCGGCGGATCGGTCTATATGGCAACTATATCTAAATCTGAACCGATCTAGGCCAAATTGCAGAGGGATGTCGAAGGGCCTAACATAACTCACTGACCCAAATTTCAGCTAAATCGGATAATAAATGAGGCTTTCTTGGGCCTAAGTCCCTAAATCGGCTGATCGGTCTATATAGGGGCTATATCAAGATATAGTCCGATATAGCCCATCTTCGAAGTTAACTTATCTGCTTATGGACAAAAAACGGAATCTGTGTAAAGTTTCAGCATAATATCTCTATATTTAAAGACTGTAGCGTGATTTCAACAGACAGACGGCCGGCATGGGTAGATCGTCTTAGATTTTTACGGTGATCAAGAATATATATACTTTATAGGGTCTGAAATGGATATATCGATGTGTTGCAAATGGAATGACATAATGAATATACCCCCATCCTTCAGCGGTGGGTATAAAAACACAAAATATTTAGAAAAATGCATGAAATCTTTGTTTGAATCGATAGTATGGTCCATATAATCCAATGGTCCATCCGCTTAGTCTAATTTTGGCATTATCTTTCCCACATTTTAGCCGGTATCTCACGTAAATGCTTCAATGTAGTCTTCCAATGCGTCAATTGATGCGGCCTTGTCTGTATTGACATGAGCTTTAACATAGTCCTACAAAAATAGTCCAAGGGAGTTAAACCGCACGACCTAGTAGGCCATTTCACAGGACACGAACGAGAAAAAAATTTTCACCGAACTCGACTCTTAAAAAGTCCATTGTTACCCATGCTGTATGGCATGTGGCACCGTCTTGTTCAAATCACATGTCATGCAAGTAAAGCTCTTGCATTTTGGGCAAAAAATAAGTTGGATATCATCTCACGGTAGCGCCCACCATTCACAGTTACGTAACGATTCGCATCATCTTTGAAGAAGTACGGTCCAATGATGCCACCAGTCCATAAACCGCACCATACTGTGACTTTTTCTCGATGCATTGTGAGCTCTTGCAATGCTTCTGGCTGATTTTCACTACAAAATCTAAAATTCTTCTTATTTACGTACCCATTGAGTCAAAAATGAGCTTCGTCCATGGAATGGAAGAAGCGCGCGATGATCTTTTTTTTAACAGAGCAGGCATTTTGATAATAAAATTCAATAATTTGTGCATAACGCTTTCCTCGATGCCTACCACAATATCAAAGAAGTTTGGTAAAAAGCTGTTCAGATTTTGATGTATTTAGTTCCATATTTTGGGTTGCCCAAAAAGTAATTGCGGATTTTTCATATAGTCGGCGTTGACAAATTTTTTCACAGCTTGTGACTCTGTAATTGCATTCTTTCTTCTGTCAGTTATCAGCTGTTACTCTTAGTTTGCTTTAGAAAAAAAGTGTAAAAAAAGTATATTTGATTAAAGTTCATTCTAAGTTTTATTAAAAATGAATTTACTTTCTTTTAAAAAATCCGCAATTACATTTTGGGCAACCCATATATGTCCGATAGATAAGATAATTTTTATATATTAAAAGTAGCTCGTATAGGTTAGGTATTATATAGTCGGCCCTGCCCGACTTTTGCCTTTCCTTACTGGTTTTCATTTGAAAACGGCAGAAAATATTTGCTATTTTAGCCAAAAATTACTGCAATTCTTGGCAATTATTGGGCTGAAATTTTGCACAATGGCTTCTCCTAATGCCCCCCAACATCTACACTTGGTATGATATGAGTCAGTCGATAACCTGATATAGGTTAGGTAAGAGTGGCAGTCCTTTTCAGACTCGCTTAGACAATTTTAAGTCCATTGTGATGCCACAGTAGCGACAGACCAAGACTTCCGATGGAAAACGTACCCACGACCCCTGCACTGGTAATCCAAGCACGCTACCAACTCGACTACCGAGGCGCCCTCATATATACTCCATATAAACAGATATCGCGATTGTACTGCTTGAGCCTTCCGAGGGAGCAATCCTTATCCGAATTGGCTTAAATTATGCGCTAATTTTCTACGAATCGGTCCATAACCTGATATAGCTCACATATAAACCCATCTCTTGATTTGATTTCTTGAGCGCCTACGATAAAAGAAAAGATTTGCCCCTGCTATTAGAGCGATATCAAGACATGGTCCGGTTCGGACCACAACTAAATTGTATGATGGAGACCTGTGTAAAATGTCAGCCAACTCGAATAAGAATTGCGCCCTTTGGGGGCTCAAGAAACAAAAGTAAAATAGAAAGATCGATTTATATGGGAGCTGTATCAGGCGATAGATCGATTCAGACCATGATAAACACGTATGTTGATGGTCATGAGAGAATCCGTCGTACAAAATTTCAGGCAAATCGGATAATAATTTCGATCTCTAGAGGCTCAAGAAGTCAAGATCCCAGATCCGTTTATATGGCAGCTATAACAGGCCAAGAAGTCAAGACCCAAGATCGGTTTATATTACAGCTATATCATGTTATGAACCGATTTTGAACCATACTTGGCACAGTTGTTGGATATCAGAATAAAATACTTAGTGAAAAATTTCCTTCCAATCGGATAAGAATTGCGCCCTCTAGAAGCTCAAGAAGTCAAGTCCCCAGATCGGTTTATATGGCAGATATATCATGTTATGAACCGATTTGAACCATACTTGGCACAGTTGTTGGATATCAGAATAAAATACTTAGTGCAAAAATCCATTCCAATCGGACAAGAATTTCGCACTCTAGAGGCTGAAGAAATCAAGACCCAAGATCGGTTTATATGGCAGCTATATCGGGTTATGAACCGATTAGAACCATACTTGGCACAGTTATTGGATATCATAACAAAGCACGTCGTGCAAAATTTCATTCCAATCGGATAAGAATTGCGCCCTCTAGAGGCTCAAGAAGTCAAGACCCAAAATCGGTTTATATGGCAGCTATATAAGGTTATGGACCGATTTTAACCATACTTGACACAGTTGTTGGATATCATAACAAAAGAGGTCGTGCAAAATTCAAATCGGATAAGAATTGCGCCCTCTAGAGGCTCAAGAAGCTCAAGAAGTCAAGTCCCCAGATCGGTTTATATGGCAGCTATATCAGGTTATTGACCGATTTGAACTATACTTGGCACAGTTGTTGGATATCATAACAAAACACGTCGTGCAAAATTTCATTCCAATCGGATAAGAATTGCGCCCTCTAGAGGCTCAAGAAGTCAAGACCCAAGATCGGTTTATATGGCAGCTATATCAGGTTATGAACCGATTTCAACCATAATTGACACAGTTGTTGAATATCTTTACAAAACAGGTCGTGCAAAATTCCATTCCAATCGGATAGGAATTGCGCCCTCTAGAGGCTGAAGAAGTCAAGACCCAAGATCGGTTTATATGTCAGCTATATCAGGTTATGGACCGATTTCAACCATACTTGACACAGTTGTTGAATATCATAACAAAACAGGTCGTGCAAAATTCCATTCAAATCGGATAAGAATGGCGCCCTCTAAAGGCTCAAGAAGTCAAGACCCAAGATCGGTTTATATGGCAGCTATATCAGGCTATGAACCGATTTGAACCATACTTGGCACAGTTATTGGATATCATAACAAAACAGGTCGTGCAAAATTTCATTCCAATTGGATAAGAATTGCGCCCTCTAGAGGCTCAAGAAAGCAAGACTCAAGATCGGTTTATATGGCAGCTATATCAGGTTATGAACCGATTTGAACAATACTTGGCACAGGTTTTTGGATATCATTACAAAACCCGTCGTGCAAAATTCCAATTGGATAAGAATTGCGCCCTCTAGAGGCCGAAGAAGTCAAGACCCAAGATCGGTTTATATAACAGCTGTATGAAAACAAGGACAAGGATTATTTGTGCAAAATTTCAAGCGGCAAGCTTTACTCCTTTGAAAGTTAGCGTGCTTTCGACAGACAGATGGACGGACGGACATGGCTAGATCGACTTAAAATGTCACACGATCAAGTATATATATTCTTTATGGGGTCTCTGACGAATATTTCGAGTAGTTACAATCAGAATGACGAAATTAGTATACCCCCATCCTATGGTGGAGGGTATAAAAACCTTGCCAGCGATGGCTATCCTCTCCTAGTGCTGGTGAGGTAAGGGTTTTTATTGTTTTTCTTGTCTATTCAAAGTAAATCCTACAAAAAATTTACATCTTTTGAAAATTCATTTAAAATTTTTTAACATTTCTAATTCCTTTCTTCCATTATTATTCGAAACTTTAAAAAATTATGGTAGGTTCAAGCAGTCTCAACTAGCAAATGCTTGCTCTCGTATCTTTGGCCCAGTCTTTAACACTTTTTAAAAACTATTGTCCTTTATGAACCCCAATGACTTGCAATAATTTTGTAATTCATTCCAATTGAGACACTTAATCATCTTCAGCTAAATCTTCTCACAACCATACTCAATGGCTCTGACATGGAAGGCTTTTACCCTTTCCTAGGCAAACAAAAACTCTAAACCTGTCAACTAGTGTACTTTATGTCGAATTGCACTTTTGAAAAAAGTAAACATTTGTCTAAACCGTACAATGATACCTCCAGAGAAATCTATGGATAGGTAAATGTCTATACCGACAAACACTTATCTAGATAGACCTTCTTTTCTTGGCTATATGTGAGTGTGTGTGTGTGGGGGCCTGATGATTCAATTTAATTGGAGTGGGTTAAGCCTTGGAGTGAGTGATGTAAAACTTTTCCGAAAAACTCTTTAATCTCCCTGAGAATTGGGATTGAAATAAACAACTTTTTGTCTGCTCTGATGCCCTCCCTCGCCTCCTTGCTTCCATCATGCAATTTGGTTGGTACTTCTGTAACTCCCACATGGACCAAAACAACATCAGCAATATCAATTATTGACAATTATGTCACCCAAAATGAATGGACGCATGCTGTGCGTGTATCTGTGATAGGGAGGCCCATGCCCTCATGCCCATACAGTTGCTGGCAAAGAAATGGCAAAACTTTTGGGTGGCAATGTAAATTTAAGCCCCATATTGTTCTGCTCGATGATTTGTTGCCTGCTACACTCACTTGGAGATTTGTTTTGTCGCTTAGTTCTTTGCAATTCAGCTCTGCGGAAGAACCATGATACAGTTCCAGTAACATTGTCAGGTGTACATCATCACTGAAAGTTTATGACAAACAAACATAGGTCATAAACAGTGGTTAAGGAGGATTTTATAAATAGGAAGTCGAAGTTTTGGAGATTTGCTATAAATAGGCAAATCAAAAGAGAATTCAAGAGGTCGCCGAAATTGGAAAAGAAAGAGATTATGGCATAGGGATGGGAAGAAAATCGTAAATCTCTGGCAGGTTCAAGACAGAGACGAGGAGAGCGAAGATAGGTGCCTGGGCGAAATTCTGTATAACATTGCAGGACACTAGTGAAATTTATAGATTGCTTAAAGTTCTCTCCAAGCATGCCAAGCTCTCTGAGGAGGTAAAAAGGAACTTACACCGAGAGCAAATCATATGGGAAGATCAGGATTATAAGAAGACAAGGCTGTTACTGAAAGGAAGCAAGCTGGAGGTCAGTAAAGCTTTCGGTGTCATGACAGCACACATAGGACTAACTTATCCATAATCGGCGCAGCAAGTGATAGCATGTGTAGGGCATACGGGGAAGATGATGAAACGTTGGAGCATTTCCTATGTCATTGGTGGGGGCTCAATACCAGACTCAAACCAACTAAGGGACATCGTATGGAAAACAATTAGGGGTTTTTGTAAGCACCACTGAATTCCTGACATAAATTTTCTTTTTCGAGGTTACTTCTTAGTATGGTGGAACTGTAGGTGGAGATGCACACACCAAGCAGCCAGGTAGAGGTTGGCGATCAAGATATCGCAATATTTTAACGACAAGTTTACTCTGGTTTCTGGAGATTTCGCTCGTGGAGAATGAGGAAAACGGTGTACGCTGTGTAAGTCCCTTGCACATCCGAGTTCAATTTGGCCCCCATCGGTCTTTATTTGGATATAGGTGCCGTAGAGACCGATCTCCCGATTAAGAGTTTTGAGCCCATAAAAAGCGAATTTATTATGCGATTTAACTGAAATTTGGTATAGTGACCTATGTAAGGCTTTTCAATATCCGTGCCATAAATAGTTTGAATCGCTATATATATTTAGATGTAGCTGCCATAAGGACTAATCGAACCATATTTGGGTATAGCTACTATGGGCTCATAAATTATGATATTTTTCACCGGGTTATGATGACAGGTGGCTTAACTCAGCACGCTTTTACTTGTCTAATGTTCTCGCCGGGATTTGAAACCAGAAAATCGTACCTTCATTTCAATACCATACGGTATTGATAGTAAAGCAACACCATATGGTAAACAAAGTAATACCGCATGGTATGGATGAATTTTAAATGATTAGTACTGTTTGGTACTTGCCTTATTACCAAACTAGTATTAGTATTAATACCAAACTGTTATTGGTTTTAGTAACAAACCGTTATTGGATTTATTACCAAACCGTTATAGTATAATGCCAATCTCGTTATGACATGAATGTTCCACCCTCTAATGAAATTTTGACTTTTTTGTATGACTTCATCATGTTTTTGATATAGATAACTTTGATAACTTCTTTAGAGTTTGTATTTTTTCCATTTTCAACGCTTCCGAGTATTTGATTATGTTTTTACCCACACAACAAATCGTTTTAAAATATTTTATTAAGTTAAAAGAAATATTTGATAAGCCCGTCAATATTTAAAGCACAAAGCTATACAAAACTTTTGCCGCGATAACATGAATACAAATTTGACGCCGTCAAATCTTAATAGACTCCTTCGTCTGGTATTAAATTTATACCAAATGGTATTAAACATATTTGCAAATAACGCCAATAAAATAATACCAGCCGGTATTGACAAAGTACCGTCTATTTCAATGTTGGCACTCACGAAGTAGACACTCAGGTGATACATGTGTGAATAACGGTTAGGACCTCTAGTCTCTTCTCACATTTTTATAAGGGAGTGTGTAGTTTCGAGACACCTCCATGATGGTTAAATGCATTTTCTTAACGTATTGGAAAGACCATAAGTTAGCTTAAGATTTAGTTTAACCAGCACAGGTTAAAACATCACCAAACGGAGCCAAAATAACTCTTTTAAAAATCGACAGTCCGAACGTCAGTGCGTCTCAGACACGTCCCTGGCGCTCGTCAGGTGCTAGTCACTTGAGGCCCTTCTTTTCATATGCAATTCTTTTTATACCCACCACCGAAGGATGGGGGTATATTCATTTTGTCATTCCGTTTGCAACACATCGAAATATCCATTTCCGACCCTATAAAGTATATATATTCTTGATCAGCGTAAAAATCTAAGACGATCTAGACATGTCCGTCCGTCTGTCCGCCTGTCTGTTGAAATCACGCTACAGTCTTTAAAAATAGAGATATTGAGCTGAAATTTTGCACAGATTCTTTTTTTGTCTATGAGCAGGTTAAATTCGAAGATGGGCTATATCGGACTATATCTTCATATAGCCCCCATATAGACCGATCCGTCGATTTAGGGTCTTAGGCCCATAAAAGCCACATTTATTATTCGATTTTGTTGAAATTTAGGGTAGTGAGTTGTGTTAGGCCCTTCGACATCCTTCGTCAATTTGGCTCAGATCGGTTCAGATTTGGATATAGCTGCCATATAGACCGATCCTCAGATTTAGGGTTTTAGGTCATAAAAGCCACATTTATTATCCGATTTCGCTGAAATGTGGGACAGTGAGTTGTGTTAGGCCCTTCGACATCCTTCGTTAAATTGGCCCAGATCGGTTCAGATTTGGATATAGTTGCCATATAGACCGATCCTCCGATTTAGGGTCTTAGGCCCACAAAAGCCACATTTATTATCCAATTTTGATGAAATTCGGGGCAGTGAGTTGTGTTACATATTTCTTTAATTTGGTCCAGATCGGTTCAGATTTAGATATAGCTGCCATATAGACCGATTTCTTGATTTATGGTTTTGGGCCCATAAAATGCTCATTTATTGTCTGATGTCGCTGAAATTTGGAACAGTGAGTTAAGTTAATCTCCTTGACATACTTCTGCAATATCGCACAGATCGGTTCAGATTTGGATATAGCTCCCATATAGACCGATATCTGGGTTTTAGGTTTTGGGGCGATAAAAGACGCATTTATTGTCCGATGTCGCTGAAATTTGACACAGTGAGTTTGGTTAGGCTCTTCGACGTCCTTCTTCAATGTTGCCCAGATCGGTCCAGATTTGCATATAGCTGCCATATAGACCGATCTCTCGATTTAAGGTTTAGGGCCCATAAAAGAGGCATTTATTGTACGATTTCGCCGAAAGTTGGGACAGTGCTTTCTGTTAGGCTTTTCGACATGTTTAAGCAACTTGGACCAAATCGGTTTAGATTTGGATATAACTGCCATGTAGACCGATATCTCGATTTAAAGTCTTGGCCCCATAAAAGGCGCATTTATAATCCGATTTCACTGAAATTTGACACAGTGACTTATGTTCGGCTTTTCGACATCGCGTCGTATATAGTTCAGATCGGTATGAGGTATATGAGTATAAGGTATGAAATTTTCATCGAATTTTGATGAAAGGTGGTTTACATATATACCCGAGGTGGTGGGTATCGGCCGGGCCGAACTTAACGCCTTTTTACTTGTTCTCACTGGATTATCACGAGCGGCCAGATGCGTCTCTTTCATATTGTACTACCAACCTAAACCTAAACATATGCACAACTGGCATATTCCTTCAAAACCACTGTTCACACTGAAATGAATCAATGGCAACACGCCCAAGGGCCCAGTAGGTTTTCTACAAATCAACACAACTTTACGTACACACCCCACCACACTAACTAAGATTTCCATCGAATTCAAAGGTATGAACAAATGTTGTTGTTACGATTTAAGTGTGATGTACTGCCAATGGTTACACTAACACAAACATGCATAAATTTCAACACAAGTGCAAGTAAACATTCAGACATACACATGTGACTATATATAGCTAGCTATAGCTAACAGGTCCTGTTTGTGGGTCCCTTGTCAAGCGTAATATGAGCTGTCAAAAATGCTGTACCTTATGAAAAGTCATTGACAGCTACAGGAGACTTACGCCTGTCACAAAACAGTAGACATCTTGTGGCTTTACAACTACAAGTGGTTACACTCAGTGGATGGATGAATGAATGGATGCTGGTTGTGGGTTTTGTCACTGCGACATCCATACCCACACCCACACTCACACACACGCAAGCACATTTCAATTCCCTTTCCATAGTTCTATATAAACATTTGGTATGTGTATGAGAGGTTATGCTACTGAAACCACAAACGAATCCATCCACACGAGGATCATCCAAACATCATCAACCTTAACCATTGCCACCTTGATTTCCATATCCTAATGCATATCAACAGCACCACCATTGCTTTACTCAACCCAATCGCCATCATCATCATCATCATAATCGTCATTATGTATCCCAGAACGCTAGTACGGGATACTTAAAAGTCAGAGACAATCATCGAACGCAGCAATAACGTATCAATATTCACTCACCTTCATATGCTTTGGCATTATATCTGGAATACATTGACCTGCTGACTGCTTATCGCAAAAGGACCAAATGTACAACATAAAGGACTTTAGAAAACTCCCTACTGCCACACATAATGTACACTGAAAAAATTTTCACTTGAAATAAAAATGGCAATAAAATAAGCCAGCTCTCCCCAATGTGTAGAAGCTGTACTTTTGCAGACTTGAATATGTATGAGCAAGGCAAGTGATCAAGAATGATTCTACAGTAATCATTATGGTTGATTTGAATGCGGCACAAAGCGCAATGTCAATCTACTACTCCAGTTGGAGTACCCCGAAATCTTTTACAATGGGACAGTTGTGATTTCTGCCATTATCTGTCCGACATTAAACTGAAGGGTCCTGATGACGTAACTATCGGACATCTTGATTGCACTTTTTCTCTGATGATTTCATCTTCGAGGTTTAGTATTCCAAAAAATAACGTATTTTTGGAATTTGTCACTTGTTAACTCGAGCTTTTTTGGCATACTCCTCCTTGTCTCCATTTGTGTTCAGATAAAAAAGAGTTTGAAGCTTGTACAGAGCCTTAAAACATTCTATCAAACACTTCGACTTCACTGTCCTTAAACTTGTATTGAGGGTCAAAAATTCATTTCTAAGTTTTTTATTAAAGTGAACTTTGTAGCGTAAATCCCTGTTCTAGGCAATCTGTCCAAATGCAAATTTGACCATGAACATTCCATTTAGGAACAGGGGCAAACTTCTCACATATCAACGAATGGTGTCCGATTCAAGTTTAAGGCCAATGGTAAGGGGCCTCCTTTTTATAGCTGAGTCCTAACTGCGTGCTGCAGTGCGACATCTCTTTGTGTAGAAGGTTTCACATGGCTGCCATACCAAATGGTGCAGTACCTCACAAATGACTCCAGCGTTACATGGGGATAGGTTTTAGGAAGAGTGGCAGTCTTTTACAGACTCACTTAGACAATTTGAAGTCCATTGTGATACCACAGCAGTGATAGACCAAGGCTTCGGACGGGAATCGAACCCATGACCCCTGCACTGGTAATCCAAGCACGTTACCTACACGGCTACCGGTTATAACCAACGTAGAAAAATTTTTTTTCTGTTGTCCTCTCCATGCTGTCAATAACAGTGGTAAGTACGGCGCAAATCGGTACTTAACCTAATATAGCTGCGATATAAACCGATCTGGGATCTTGACTTCTTGAGCCTCTAGAGGGCGCAATTCTCATCCGATTTAGCAGACATTTTATATAGTACAACGGCTTCTCTCATGACCTTCAACATGCGTGTCTAATATGGTCTGAGTCGATCAATAGCCGGATACAGCTCCCATATAAACCTACCTCCCGATTTTCCTTCTTGAGCACCTTCAAGGCGCAATTCGCAATTCCTGAGATTTGAGGATGGAAGATTCCACTCTAATATGTTGATTGCGATCGACCTAATTGCGTACATCTCTTTCCAAAACGCTGACAACCTCAATGATATGGAAATATTGAGATTTTACGCAGTTGCCTGCTATAACGATCCGAACCTGCAGAGCTCAATACCCGAGGGCAAATGCAATGTATTGACCAACATCCCCATAGGCAGTAACCTGCATATAAGTACCACAGCTGCATACTGCAACTCAACCCGGGATTTGGGTATAAACCACAGTCATCACATTGCTCTCATACTAGAGCTCACCAAAGTCGCAGAGTCTGCTGAACGATTAAAGTTACTAGTCGAACTTCGTAACAGCAGGTCTAGCAATTGGACTCATAATCGACTCGGAGTGGTCACCAGAAAGAGAGCATTACCAACCGAAGTATTCGGAGTTCTTCAATTTCTCGTCAACAGAGTGGCGACCACCTATTGAAAGAGCCAATCCATTCCGAGCTCAGCTCTACCTGCAAATTGGGTCTTGGACACAGCGACGACATTGCTCTTGTACAGAGAGTAGTTATAGTCTGGATATGACCAAAGTCTGGGGGCTTCTTATACAGAGGTACCAAAAGGTATCAAAGACTACAATCTGTCTTCATAGCCGAGTCTTAACATTTGAATTTCAAATCGTCTCAAACTGGGCACCTGGAAGAGAGGAGGAAACCAACCTAGCCGAACTAACGCTTATATATTGGGTTGCCCAAAAAGTAATTGCGGATTTTTTAAAAGAAAGTAAATGCATTATTAATAAAACTTAGAATGGACTTTAATCAAATATACTTTTTTACACTTTTTTTCTAAAGCAAGCTAAAAGTAACAGCTGATAACTGACAGAAGAAAGAATGCAATTACAGAGTCACAAACTGTGAAAAAATTTGTCAACGCCGACTATATGAAAAATCCGCAATTACTTTTTGGGCAACCCAATACATAGTGTGTCAAAAAACGAAACTCTCAACAGAGTTCGACATCTCTCACGAGCCCCAGCACACAAAGCAACACCAATAGGGACAACAATAAATATGGCCCAACTTTCGGATAATCAATATCACAAGATGCGATTAACTACGTTAATCGAAACAACACAGAACCAACATCGTCAGATGCAGTTCCCATATCATATTACGCAACCCCAAATAACTCGCACCTGTGCAGCAACAACCATCATGGATAGCTAGAGTGTATGCATTCCTCCACTAAGTAATGTTCTTCACCTACTTTGTACCCTTGAAAATGTGTCCAGCCTTTCAACCGTAATCTTGTATTCGTGGGCTCAACTTTAATTCCACACCGACCTCTATTCCTCATCGCACATGGATCTCTAATGCCTCCAATTCTCAGGTCTCCCATAGTCGCACAAATTATTCATGGACAGGTAAAGCATTAAAGGAGCCTTATCCCATCAGTTTGAATCGCAGACCGAGTTAAAGCCTGTGCGATTACAGGCGCTATGTTTAGTATAAAACCTAGACTTTGACTAAATCCAAAGTCTTGGCAGTCCCGCGTGAACTTCGAGTCTCTTGTAAATTGATAAGTTATCCGATAGTAGTCACTGTCCGCCAATCGCTTTACCTATGTATCATAAAGACGTTCCAAAGGAAGCGCTTTAAGCCGCCTAGTAAGCCCAACAGCCAGAAGCAGTGAATCATTACTCACGTATTATTGACATTTCCCTTTTCACTCTGCACAGAACAGCTATGCAGATCGCAAGTAGAACAAAAGGCGGCGAAATCGGACTAAAGTCAAAATCTGGGCGGTAAGTTACCCAATCATTGTCACTGTCCGTCCATTTCGTTTTTAACCTATCTTTAAAGCGTTTAATGTTCCACAATATGCAAATTTAGCAATATTGTCTAGGTCTTATCCTTAACAACACTATCTTTCCGTTCAGGCAAAATGCACTTGGCCAGCTCACCACGAATGTCCTTCCAAGTCTAGAATCTCCTTCAAGTACGATGAAAGTCATAAATAAACTCATTAAAAGCGAATCTATGATTCGTCGTGATTATTCCATATCAAAAATTCCATTTCATGCCTTTGAACAAAATACTCATTCTCCTATTCTCTGCGTTGTTAACACCAACACTTTCGCTTAATTTACACACAATATGCATCCCATGGCAGCTGGTTGTACGTACCGGATTGACCCGATGGATTTCTTTCAGCGGCAAGGCCTGTCGCCTCAATTTACAACAATTTCATGGCCAGTTTACCACGAGTTTCCAGCGCAAGTCTGAAATATCCTTCAACTAAGATGAGGCTCATCCTAGAGCATTTCCGGACTGCTCATCCGATGAGCAGATCATCTGCATATGCACTGATGTCATTGGAAGCCCTAAAAACAAATTCATCAACCGTCGTGTCTATTCTATGCCAAACTGGTACTCCTAAGTTGCGCAATGTGACGATTCCGTTACAATATAGCTTTGAGAAAGATTGTTCCTTTGTGCTCTGCGTTGTCAGAACCAACACGATAGATTCATTCCAGCACAATACACTTGGCCTGTCTTCCAGCGCAAGTTTGGAATCTCCTTCGTCGTCGTCAATTGCACAATGTGGACGATTCCGTTACAATATGCCTTTTGCGCATGATAGTCTCTTGTTCTCTGCGTTGTCAATTGTTTCATAAGTTGCACAAGTCCATGAGGCCCTTGAACAAGATAGTCATTCCCTTGTCCTCTGCGTTGTTATCACCAACACGATCGCTCCACTCACACACAACACACATGGCCTGCGCACCACGAGTTTCCAACTCAAGTTTGGAATATCCTTCAGTACGAGGCTCATCCCAGAGCATATCCGGACTGTTCATCCGAAAAGTAGATCATCCGCGTATTTATTATATTATCTACCCCAAAAGTTACTGACCCAAATAGATGTTTTCTAGCACGTATCTTAGGTACGCTATGCTATTAACGCTAATCGTACAAGCCTTTGAAATCGACAAAAATGCCAATGACATGTTTGGTGCTTGACCCGTTCACACAGTTTTACACATGGATCCTACCACCCAAAGTACTTCTTGCTTCACGAAAGTACATTGAAGACCTTCCAAAATCTTGTGTCTTCCTTGCGGAAGCCAAACTGTTACAGGGATGTACCCTAGTTATAGGCCTTCCTGAAATCTAGATCCAATCTTTCTCCAACACTTGTACAAAAAGGTAGAGAAGGCTGATGCCCCCATACCATCTTGGTTTGCTGCTCAATCGATCTGGTCGGATTTGGTCAATATTCTTTCAAAACATATCGCAAGCACTAACCATGCAAACTCTTCTATCTTAGAACCAACTACAATAAAGAGATCGCTTCCGAAAATGCCTCCAGCTCATGGGTCAACGATTTCATCTTACTTGGTATGGGCTGTCTGCAATGAAGAACACAGACAAACACGGTAGCATAACTACCTTCTTGCCAGGACCGTCGTGACTATACCATACAAGTCAAAAATGAAGATCGATCATTCGAATTCACAATGAAGGCACTTTGTTTGATCCACTGGCTGAGAATTTACTCAACATTACCTGGTATGACCAGTTATAACATCCATATCAGGCTACCTTCCGCTTCCGAAGCTACAGTCAATGTCCTATATTTCGATTCTTTCCAGATATTGAGGGGGCCCAATCGTATCCCCACTGAGAGTATTCTTTCTTTCTCATCTATCTAATATATTCTCATACGTTGCAAAGTCAATATCTTGTCCTCCACCATAAAACCACGTCGGCAAACGCGGTATACTCTTCCCATGGACTATATCTGTTGTCTTGTATAAACCTTCCTCGCAACTAATCAACAACCGCTTGTACGTTCTCAGATTTCTATATCTTAGCTTTTGGCGTAGATCGTTAGTACTTGAAATTTGTGGTTCTTTGGAGTCGCTTGCGAAGAATCTTGACGTTCCGCCACATCGTCTCTAGTTTACAGATCAGCCATTTGACTTTAATTTGCGTAGTCTTTCCATGTCTACTTAAAACCAATTTATTCACCGTGGCTACCGTGGCGCAGAGGTTAGCATGTCCACTTATGACGCCAAACACCTGGATTAAAATCTCCATGTATACATCAACAAAATATTCAGCGGTGGTTATCCCCTTACAAATGCTGGGTACATTTGTAAGGTATCCTGCAATGTTGAAACTTCTCTACCAAGTGATGACGCTATGCGGCACGGCGTTCGGACTCGCCATAAAAAAAGGGGGCCCCTTATCATTGGGCTTAAACTTTAATCGTACTGCACTCATTGATATGAGAGAAGTAAGTATCCCCTGTTCCCTAATGGAATGTTCATGGGAAATTTAGTATTTAGTATTCATCGCAACTCGTCTACCTTAGTCAAATGGTCTGGTGTTGTGCTAACTAAAAATTCCCCGTGTATCCTTAATGCCTCAGTTGTGAGTTCCAAGAAAGATGGCAATTTTCCCTCAGTGTTTTCAAACTTGGATATATTTACCATATTCATTCAGTGGATGATTTTAAGATTTATGGATTAGTATGTGTGCAAATCAAACTGTCAATATGTACATTTTCTCAACTACTTGTACTACAGCAAGAACAACACTTGGTATCTGATGTCAAGAGTGAGTGAGTGAGTATAGCTCTCCAGTGAAAAGGTTTCAATTGTCAGAACCAAAAACAATGGCAACAACCTTTTGAATAAATTTATCTCTCAACTGCTTTTGGGAAGCTGATAACCCACAGCCAGTTAAACAACCCAAACCAGAGCCCAGCAGGAGTTCGCAAGCAACGATGACAGCAGGAACATCTGAAATTGATTGAAGGTACATCCAGGTAAGAGATAATCAAAATTCTATATGGATTGAATGTCAGTCACTCTAACTGTGGGGTTTGTTAGGCAGGCAGGCAGGCAGGCAGTTTTGGAGCAAAGATTTTCATTTAGCATATGAGCCATGGACATGTTTTAAAAATGAAATTCTCATTCTCAGTGCAGGCTGTCAAACATGTAACATATGCCAATGCAAGAGGGAGAGGAGGCTTTCAAAGAATTTTCTTTTTTGATTTATAAGCCCCAAAAACTACATCCACGTGCTATCCAGCATTTGACACATCTTGAAGTATTGTTCAAGAGATCTCTCTTCTCTATCTATCTCTCACTCTCTCTTTTCATTCATTTCTTAATGACAAGCAAATGAATGAGAGTTCATTCACTTTAGTGCTCATTTTTCAATGCTACTTCAAATCCAAGTGTTTCCAAGTCACACTTAAACGTTATGACAGCTCTCGAATTTCTACAAACAAATGTTCGCCAACAACAACAATGGGCACAAACACTATCGGAAATACCACAAAAGGATAGCAACGCTCATTTATAGAAATCATCATAATTCACGTCAGGCTACACACATAAGTACTTGGCTTGTGCATTCCTATAGTTGTGCCGAGACTAAGTGGATAGTAGATAGTTTAGGAATGCTCAATGATGCTTTATTCCGTACGCTTCGTTTAGGTTAATTATGGTTTGGGGGTGTATGCATCGACATCACGGAAAACATTCCGGATAAATGCGATACATTGAATTAAATATAGTAACGAAATACGGCACGACGCATATGAAACTCATCGCATTAAGAGCATGTGTCAATGTGTGCGTGAAGATTAATACAGTGATCGGTGCTGATAGTGGAGAGCCCTGACATGAATTTGCTCTATAATTCATCGGTTAAAGCTTGAAATAATGATGGAAAAAACCCGTTAACACCTTATTTTTATACCCTCCACCATAGGATGGGGGGTATACTAATTTCGTCACTCTGTTTGTAACTACTCGAAATATCCGTCTGAGACCCCATAGTGTATATATACTTGACTTCTTGAGCTTCTAGAGGGCGCAATTCCTATCCCATTGGGCTGAAATTTTGAATGACGTATTTTATTCTTACTTTCAACAACTGTGTCAAATAAGGTTTAAATCGGTTCATAACCTGATATAACTGCCATATAAACCGATCTGGGATCTTGACTTCTTGAGCCTCTAGAGCTCGCAATTATTATCCGATTTGCCTGAAATTGTGTACGACGGATCCTCTCATGACCACCAACATACGTGTTTATTATGGTCTGAATCGGTCTATAGCCCGATACAGCTCCCATATAAATCGATCTCTCTATTTTACTTCTTGAGCCCCCAAAGGGCGCAATTCTTATTCGCATTGGCTGACATATTACACAGGTCTCCAACATATAATTTAATTGTGGTTCAAACCGGACCATATCTTGATATCGCTCTAAATAGCAGAGCAAATCTTTTCTTATATCCTTTTTTGCCTAAGAAGAGATGCCTGGAAAAGAACTCGACAAATGCCATCTATGGTGGAGGGTATATAAGATTCCAATAGGAACTTGACAACATAGAATTAAATTTGTCAAATAACTCTTACACTAATCATCGACCATCGAACATTTTCCTCGCGGTAAAGTACACGAACGAACAACGTCTGCAAATCACGAAAATTTCGGTATTTTTAGAGCAAACTCATCTTCCGTAACGAAGTTAATTTTTGCTTAATGAGTGCGTCAATAAGCAAAATATGCGTTATTGGTCAGAAAATCCACACGTTCTTTACGAATCTACACTTCTTCCACAAAAAGTAACTGTGGTTCGCATGCCGGCGGCGTCAATGGGCCATACTTCATCGACTACGATGCCAATTGCTCCTTATCCTGAATGGACAACGTTACCGTCCCGTGTTCACTGATTATTTTTGGCCTGAATTAGAAGATATGGACCTCAACGACATGTGGTTTCAACAGGACGTTGCCACAAGCCACATAGCACGCGTTAAATCGATTTATTGAAGAGTTAGCGTTAGTTTGATGAGCTTGAAATGGCTCAGTCGATCGGCCGCCTCGTTTGTGCGATCTTACGCACCCAGATAATTTTCTTTAGGGTCACGTCAAGTTAGTGGTCAATGACAAGAAGCTGGCGACCTTGGAAGCTCAGAGGCAACATTGAATGTGAAATAGAGACCGTTTCGTTTGAAATTAGTGGCCGAGTCACTGAAAATTGGGTTAAATGTATTACCCGCGGTGGCCACATGGACAAAGTCCAGTTGCATCTAAAAATGTTTTGATTGTTCTTCAGGCCGTTAATAAAGTTTTTGAAATTTCCATTTTATTTAAAAAAAACACCTAGTAAAAAGGCGCTAATTTCGAGTTCCGGGCCGAACTTTGGATACCCACCACCTCGGGTATATATCTAAACCCCATTTCGTCAAAATTCGGTGAAAAATGCATAAAACTGCTCCATAGCAGCTGCATCGAAATATGTTCCGCTTTGGACCAAATACAAATAAGTACAAGTCATTGTTCAATTGTATATAACAAAATATTGGTCTTTTTAGCAGCTATATCCAAAAATAAACCGATCTGAAACATAAAGGACAAGGATGTCGAAAAGCCTAACATAAGTCATTGTCTCTAATTTCAGTCAAATCGGATTATAAGTGCAACTTTTATGGGGCCAAGACTTTTAATCGAGATATCGGTCTAAATGGCAGCTATATCCAAATCTGGACCGATCTGAGAAAAATTGAAGAAGAACGTCGAAGGGGCTAACACAACTCACTGTCCCAAATTTCGGCGACATCGGACAATAAATGCGACTTTTATGGGCCCAAAACCTTAAATCGAGAGATCGGTCTATATGACAGCTATATCCAAATCTGGACCGATCAGAGCCAAATTGAAGAAGAATGTCGAAGAGCCTAACACAATTCACTGTCCCAAATTTCAGCGACATCGGACAATTAATGCGCCTTTATGGGCGCAACACCTTAAATCGAGAGATCGGTCTATATGGCAGCTATAACATTTAACGGGACCGATCTGGGCCAAATTGAAAAAGGATGTCGAAGGACCTAAAACAACTTACTGTCCCAAATTTAAGCAAAATTAGATAATAAATGTGGCTTTTATAGACCGAAGACCCTAAATCGGCGGATAGGTCTATATGGCAGCTATATCCAAATCTGGACCGATCTGGGCCAAATTAAAGAAAGATGTCGAAGGACCTAACACAACTTACTGTCCCAAATTTCAGCAAAATTGGATAGTAAATGTGGCTTTTATGGGCCTAAGACCCTAAATCGGCGGATAGGTTTATATGGCAGCTATATCCAAATCTGAACCGATCTGGGCCAAATTGAAGAAGGCTGTCGAAGAGCCTAACATAAATCACTATCCCAATTGGATAATAAATGTGGCTTTTATGGGTCTAAGACCCTAAATCGGCGGATCGGTCTATATGGGGGCTATATCAAGATATAGTCCATTATAGACCATCTTCGAATTTAACCTGCTTATGGACAAAAAAGAATCTGTGAAATGTTTCAGCTCAATATCTCTATTTTTAAAGACTGTAGCGTGATTTCAATAGACAGACGGACGGACATGACTAGTTCGTCTTAGATTTTTACTGTGGTCAAGAAAATATATACTTTATAGGGTCGGAAATGGCTATTTCGATGTGTTGCAAACGGAATGACAAAATGAGTATACCCCCCTCCTTCGGTGGTGGGTATAAAAAGGAGTCCCCTTATCATTGAGCCCCTGTCCTTAGTGGAAAGGTCAAGGGCAAAATTTGCATTTGCAAAATGTAATACAATGCTCAACATGTGTTTTGAATATGGTGCAGGTCGGTATATTTTTAGATATAGCTACCGATCCCCAATTTATTATTTTCAGCCCATAAAATCTTTAAGAACGCTTCCGATGTGTATAATATACGCTGATTGGCACCCACCTAATGAACTAGCCATCATACTGTCCCATTTCCCCCTTCCATAAGTTAATAGCTATGTACAGAATTCACCGCCCTTAGAAGAGAATATGTATCGCTGTGGGTGAGACCTTCTTCCATTTAGGTTGTTTTATTCAAACTCTTGGAACATATGGCGTTCAAATGCAATATTATTTAATAGTTTTTCTGAGTATTGTTATTTCACTATTTATGTGTATGAGTTGGTGTGTGTAAGAAGGTGGATGCGTAGCTGAGTGGGGATGCTTTGAGTGCAACATATTTGCCTTTACTACCAACAACAACAGGAAGAATAATAACTGCAAATGAACCAAGATGAAAGGATATACAATCCAACATTCGTTGGCTTATTTAGCCGTAAGCCGACACCAAATGGCCAATAAACAAGGCGAGAAAGAGAGCGACAAAGAGAGCGAGAGACGATATACAAAGGACAATGGATTATGATGATACATTTACTGACCATAGAAGATTATATCACATGTTTTTGTTGTTGTTGTTGTTGTTTTTATTATTATACCCACCACCGAAGGATGGGGGTATATTCATTTTGTCATTCCGTTTGCAACACATCGAAATATCCATTTCCGACCCTATAAAGTATATATATTCTTGATCAGCGTAAAAATCTAAGACGATCTAGCCATGTCCGTCCGTCTGTCCGTCTGTCCGTCTGTCCGTCTGTCTGTTGAAATCACGCTACAGTCTTTAAAAATAGAGATATTGAGCTGAAATTTTGCACAGATTCTTTTTTTGTCCATAAGCAGGTTAAGTTCGAAGATGAGCTATATCGGACTATATCTTGATATAGCCCCCATATAGACCGATCCGCCGATTTAGGGTCTTAGGCCCATAAAAGCCACATTTATTATCCGATTTTGCTGAAATTTGGGACAATGAGTTGTGTTGGGCCCTTCAACATCCTTCGTCAATTTGGCTCAGATCGGTCCAGATTTGGATATAGCTGCCATATAGACCGATCCTCCTATTTAGGGTCTAAGGCCCATAAAAGCCACATTTATGGTCCGATTTCGCTGAAATTTGGGACAGTGAGTTGTCTTAGGCCCTTTGACATGTTTCTTTAATTTGGTCCAGATCGGTTCAGATTTGGATATAGCTGCCATATAGACCGATCCTCCGATTTAGGGTCTTAGGCCCACAAAAGCCACATTTATTATCCGATTTTGCTGAAATTCGGGGCAGTGAATTGTGTAAGACCCATCGACATCCTTTGTTAATTTGGCTCAGATCGGTCCAGATTTGGATATAGCTGCCATATAGATCGATTCTCCGATTTATGGTGTAAGGCCCATAATAGCCACATTCATTATCCGATTTTGCTGAAATTTGGGACAGTGAGATGTGTTAGGCCCTTTGACATATTTCTTCAATTTGGTCCAGATCGGTTCAAATTTGGATATAGCTGCCATATAGACCGATTTCTTGATTTATGGTTTTGGGCCCATAAAATGCTCATTTATTGCCCGATGTCCCCGAAATTTGGAACAGTGAGTTAAGTTAAGCCCCTTGACATACTTCTGCAATATCGCACAGATCGGTCCAGATTTGGATATAGCTGCCATATAGACCGATATCTAGGTTTTAGGTTTTGGGGCCATAAAAGACGCATTTATTGTCCGATGTCGCTGAAATTTGAGACAGTAAGTTTGGTTAGGCTCTTCGACGTCCTTCTTCAATTTTGCCCAGATCGGTCCAGATTTGAATATAGCTGCCATATAGACCGATCTCTGGATTTAAGGTTTAGGGCCCATAAAAGAGGCATTTATTGTCAGATTTCGCCGAAATTTGGGACAGTGCTTAGTGTTAGGCTCTCCGACATGGTTATGCAACTTGGCCCAAATCGGTCCAGATTTGGATATAGCTGCCATGTAGACCGATATCTCGATTTAAAGTCTTGGCCCCATAAAAGGCGCATTTATAATCCGATTTCACTGAAATTTGACACAGTGACTTATGTTCGGCTCTTCGACATCCGTGTCGTATATAGTTCAGATCGGTATGAGGTATATGAGTATAAGGTATGAAATTTTCACCGAATTTTGATGAAAGGTGGTTTACATATATACCCGAGGTGGTGGGTATCCAAAGTTCGGCCCGGCCGAACTTAACGCCTTTTTACTTGTTTTTTGCTCCTTTTGCGTTTTTATTTTTATTGTACGTCCTTTCATTTATTGTTGTCGCCCTAGTGGTAGTTGTTGTTAGCCCCAGGGCTTTTTGTGGATAATACACACCAACATGACCATTGACACATTATTATGAATGTATATGTGTATGTGTGCGTGTGCTTGTGTACATCATAACAACGCCACGCTAATTAGTGCCCAAGAGACCCGTATTGGCTAATTACCGATAATTGATCAGTTAAAAACATACTTGGCAACGAAACACAGGAAAAACATAACAACAACATCAGCGTCATTGTCATCGCCTTCTTCCCCCCTCTCATCGATATGGCATCCTGTCTGAAGTGGAAGTCAGAATGTTCATAAAAAAAAAACAGCACCAGCATTGAGAAACCAAAAGGTGTGCTAAAGCAACAGGAATAAACTAAGCCAAAGGGAAGGTCCGTTCGTCCATTCGTCCATTGTGCTGTTGTCCCTTGAAAAAGGACTCGGGCATTTCATGTTCATAACTTTGTGTGCCGGAATGCATGGACTGTGATGCGCATCTATGTATTCATCGAATTCCAATGTCATTGTCTGCCCTTAATTTATTGACGTTTCTGTGAAACCCAAAACTGGGAAACTAAATGAAGGTGTTGCGCGACTTCAAAGGATGTCTAGATTAATGTTGACACCTCATAACCGGCAAATTTAGTAATCATTTGGGTGTGCATGTGTTTGCGTAGAGTTTGAAAATAAAGGATATGTGAAGCAACATCTTTCTATAACATATCAAATGTCATTTTAAATGGAAATGCCTTTTGAATGAGTTGGAAAAAATTAGGATTTATGATAAGGGACCTATTGGATTGCCCAAAAAGTAATTGCGGATTTTTTAAAAGAAAGTAAATGCATTTTTATTAAAACTTAGAATGAACTTTAATCAAATATACTTTTTTACACTTTTTTTCTAAAGCAAGCTAAAAGTAACAGCTGATAACTGACAGAAGAAAGAATACAATTACAGAGTCACAAGCTGTGAAAAAATTTGTCAACGCCGACTATATGAAAAATCCGCGATTACTTTTTGGGTAACCCAATATATAATGAACAAGTAAAAGCGTGCTAAGTTCGACCGGGCCGAATCTTATATACCCTCCACCATGGATCGCATTTTTCGAGTTGTTTTCCCGGCATCTCTTCTTAGGCTAAAAAGGATATAAGAAAAGAGTTGCTCTGCTATTAAAACGATATCAAGATATGGTCCGGTTCGGACCACAATTAAATTATTTGTTGGAGACCTGTGCAAAATTTCAGCCAATTCGAATAAGAACTGCGCCCATTGGGACTCACGAAGTAAAATAGAGAGAACGATTTATATGGGATCTGTATCGGGCTATAGACCGATTCAGAACATAATAAACACGTTTGTTGATGGTCATGAGAGGATCCGTCGTACAAAATTTCAGGCATATCGGATAATAATTGCGACCTCTAGGGGTCAAGATCCCAGATCGGTTTATATGGCAGCTATATCAGGTTATGAACCGATTTGAACCTTATTTGACACAGTTGTTGAAAGTAAAAATAAAATACGTCATGCAAAATTTCAGCCAAATCGGATAGGAATTGCGCCCTCTAGAAGCTCAAGAAGTCAAATCCCCAGATCTGTTTATATGACAGCTATATCCGGTTATGGACCGATTTCAACCATACTTGGCACAGTTGTTGGATATCATGACGAAATACTTCGTGCAGAAACTCATTCAAATCGGATAAGAATTGTGCCCTCTAGAGGCTCAAGAAGTCATGACCCAAGATCGGTTTATATGGCAGCTATATCAGGATAAGAATTGCGCCCTCTAGAGGCTCAAGAAGTCAAGACCCAAGATCGGTTTATATGGCAGCTATATCAGGTTATGAACCGATTTGGACCATACTTGGCACAGTTGTTGGATATAATAACAAAACACGTCGTGCAAAATTTCATTTCAATCGGATAAGAATTGCTCACTCTAGCGTGCGCAATTCTTATCCGATCAGAATGAAATTTTGCACGACGTGTTTTGTTATGATATCCAACAACTGTGTCAAGTATGATTGAAATCGGTTTATAACCTGATATAGCTGCCATATAAACCGATCGTGGGTCTTGACTTCTTGAGCACGCGGTTTATATGGCAGCTATATCAGGTTATAAACCGATTTCAATCATACTTGACACAGTTGTTGGATATCATAACAAAACACGTCGTGCAAAATTTCATTCTGATCGGATAAGAATTGCGCACGCTAGAGGCTCAAGAAGTCAAGACCCAAGATCGGTTTATATGGCAGCTATATCTGGTTATGGACCGATTTGAACCATACTTGGCACAGTTGTTGGATATAATAACAAAACACGTCGTGCAAAATTTCATTTCAATCGGATAAGAATTGCGCACTCTAGAGGCTCAAGAATTCAAGACCCTAGATCGGTTTATATGGCAGCTATATCAAAACATGGACCGATATGGCCCATTTACAATACCAACCGACCTACACTAATAAGAAGTATTTGTGCAAAATTTCAAGCGGCTAGCTTTACTCCTTCGGAAGTTAGCGTGCTTTCGACAGACAGACGGACGGACGGACG